>NW_022111370.1:8877356-8878179 GCF_000313985.2 Echinops telfairi
TCTATCGCTTCCAACACTCCACTTGTGGAGTTTCAGGGATTTTCGATGTATAAAATCATTTCATCTGTGAATAATGATAGTTTCACCTCTTCCTTCCCCAGACAAATACCTTTTGTCTTTTCTTTGTCTTTTGTTGTTAGCTAGGACCTCTCGTATGATGTTAAATAGGAGTGGGGACAATGGGCATCCTTGTCTGGTGCCCTTTTTCAGTGGAATTGTTTTTGTCTTTTCTCCAGTGATTACCACATTGGCTGTAGGTTTTTCATATATAGCTTGTATAATACTGAGGAATTTTCCTTCCATTCCTATCTTCTTGAGTGTCTTAAATAGGAATTGGTGTTGGATATCGTCAATTGCTTTTTCTGCATCTATCAACATTATTATGTGGTTCTTATAATTTTACATGTCAATGTGGCAAATACTACTAATGGTCTTTCGTATGTTGAACCATCCCTGCATCCCTGATATGAATCCCACTTGGTCACGGTGAATTATTTTTTTATATGCTTTCTTTTCTATTGGTCAGTATTTTGTTAAGGATTTTGTATCGATGTTCATTAGGGATATTGGGCTGTAGTTCTCAATTCTTGTGGGATCCTTGCCTGCTTTAGGTATCAGAGTTATACTAGCTTCATAAAAAAGAGTTTTGGAGTTTTCTGTCTTTTTCTATGTTCTGGAAGAGTTTGTGTAGGATTGGTGTCAGTTCTTTCCTGAATGCTTGGTAGAATTCTTCTGTGAAGCCATCTGGCCCTGGAGATTTTTTTTGTTTGTAATCCCTTGATAACCTTGTCTATTTCTTCTATTGCTATGGGTGTGTTGAGGT
>NW_022111370.1:8879755-8888532 GCF_000313985.2 Echinops telfairi
AAAGAATTTCACACAGGTTCCAGGTCACTATTATGGAGAAATGACTAGAATCTCATTCTGTTCCAGTCTTTGCCTCTTTGGTGCAGAGAAAACCCCAAGCATATCCTCATGTGTTCCTGTCTGGCCAGGCTGTCAGTTCTTGGAGCTGAGAGTTCTGATCACAAAGGAATCTGTTTAAATAGCAAGGCGATCAATCCATCAGTCAGTCATACACTACGCAAAATTCCTTGGAGTTGGAAAGTTGAGAATGAAAAACAAAAACCAAGAAACCTCACAGCCAAGGAGGCTATGCTGACTCATAGGGAATCAATCATGACTCATGGTAAACCTGTACACAGGATAGAACTGCCCTGGTGGGTTTCCAAGATGGTAGCTATTTACTGGATTAGAAAGCCCTGTCTATCTCCTAGAAAACAGCTGTTGTTTTTAAACTGCTGACCTTGAGGATCGCTCTCCACCAGGACGCCTAGTGTGGAATAGAGTGTGTGTTTCAGATTTGGATTAAAACGTGAAGATGTGGTGAAGCTGTATACTAACAGAAGGCAATTAGATGCCCCAGAGAATGTTTAAGACTATTTGACAGGGTGTGATGATCCAAAATCAGATCAATTGAGTAATAGTTAGTAGGTTTTAAGACTCAAAAGGCGGTAAATGCTTGCATACAATGGGACAGAAATAAACATAGATAGGCAAATATGTTAGAGTGCATATACAGGACATTCTGTCTTCTGCCCTCAGACGCACAGATGAGAGTGTTCTACCCATACTGCTCTGTGCCTCCTCTAGCATGTGTATCAGTGCGTGCTTACTTAGTGATATGTATTGTTGCGCTTTACATAGTTTCTTCTGGCACATTCTTGTTTATGGTTTTACAGTAATTCATTATGTAAGTATACCATGATTATATACTCAATCACCTGTTAATGAGCATCTAGATGGATTCCAGTTTGGCTCTTTTTACTTATTTGCTTTTTGTAAGCACGATTACAACTGATCAACTTGGCAACTGTTTGTCTACTGCATCTGTGGGTCTAGCTGTCGAAAAAATTATTTGAAGTGGAATTTTAGAATAAAAGATTGTTCAGTAAATTCCATTAAATTAATTTTTAATGAAGTCTTATCAATTAAAACCCCTTACTACCATTTTGTTAGCATCTGTTTTCCCCAGAATCTTGACTAACCCATGGTTTGTATTACCTTTCCATTTTTGCCCATCTCACCGGTAAAAATGAAAAAACACATCCTGTTGTTTTAATTCACATTTATTGTACCATTGAAGCTAAGTTCCTGTTCATATGCTTCTGAGGTATTTTTATTTCTTTTTCTAAATCTGACCCATAGTAGGTGAAGCATAACTCTTTGTTGAGCCACTAAACATAATGCTCATGTTATTGTTCCCGTTATTATTATACGAATCAATTCCTGTAAAAAAAAAAATCTCAATTAAAGTCCTCTCTTATTCTTCTGAATCAACCTCCTTGCTGCCTCTGAACCTTCCTTGTCTGATCCCCAAATTCTACTGAGGCTCATAGATGCCCCTAGGTGGTCATGCTTGTTTCTTTCTCTCCCCCATATAAATTCTCAGGTGAGTTTCTTTTTGTTCAAAGAAGCTTTGCCTTTGCACAGTATTCCTGGATATCAGAATTTATCACTCTAATGTGGTGAGTTTAGGTGGTCCAATGTCCACAGGTACACTGTGTTGTAGAGCACAGAAACCTGAGAACATTCTGGAAGGAATTCTGGGAATAGAATGTTTCACTAAGAGGATCTTGTATGCCAGACTAAGGAAATTTGTCCTTCTATAGGTCACCGAGCTTAGCAATCTTTACATGGCAAGAAGAGGGATACTTAAAGTCTATATTTTTGCTGGATGGGCTCCTTTGGGACTGTTTATTGGATATGTTGTTCTGGGAAAACCATCCCCTATAGACCAAGGTTTTGTGCATAAAGCCTCGGTGATTTCAGAGAGAAACCATTGTGCAGCTCAGAAGTAGCAGACTGTGGAAGATGTGCCTTTTGACTGGGTCAGGCAAGTTCTGGGGACACATATACCTCGATCTACCATGAGAGCTGCTAGTACTGTCTGCTCAGCAGATGTCTCGCTCTCCCTTCTTGTGATGAGAGAGCATAATTTCATTTGGGAAACTAGCCTCTTCTTCTTTACCCCTGAGGGTACCTGACTGCAGTTGTATCAGCAATTTCAGTCTGGCTGGAGGCTCACCTGCACACAAAGCTTTTCGATCCCCACTTGTCTGTCGGCTTGCTGTACTGTGGTGGCTTGCATGTTGCTGGAAGCTCTGCTACTGGTATTTCAAATACGAGAGGGTCACCCCTGGTGAAAGGGTTTCAGTAGTTTTCACACTAAGAACAGCAAGGAAGAAGGAATAGGCAGTCTATTTCTGAATGATTACCCACTGGAAACCTTATGAATAACAGCATATCATTATCTGTCATAGTCTTGGGAGATGAGCCCCTCAGGTTGGAAGGCACTCAAAATATTGGAAACGTGTTTTCTCATCAAAGTAGAATAGAAACTAAAATAGTGAATGAGCAAAGCTCTTGGACCATGATTTGCTGATGAGATGCCACTCAAGGAGAAATAGGTACAAATATTCATTACTAATCTGAATATGGGTGACCTCAAGTAAGAACGTAGGAAAATTGGAAGTTGTAAAAAATGTAATGAAATGAATAAAGATCATGATCCCAGGCATTTGGAGCTGAAATGGACTGTCATCCTCACTTCACTCACTGTCTCAAGTCAATGCTGACTTCTATTAACCCTGTGCAACAGAGTGCAGCTACCCCTGGGGTTTCCAAGACTGTCAATCTTTATGGAAGCAGAAAGTGTAATCATTTTCCTGACGAGCAGCTGGTGGGTTCAAACTGCTGAACTTGGGGTTAGCAGTGCCACGAGTAGTCCACTAGACCACCAGTCATTTTAAATCAAACAATAATATGGAGTAATATGCAGAAAATGAAAAAAAATGACATCAGATTTATCCTCCAAAATAACATTTCATGATCCATATTGAAGTACGATGTTGGATGTGGTAAGACAGTACCTGTATCAATAGTAGGAAAACCAATTAATACAATTATTATTCAAGTTTATGCATCAGCCATTAAAGACAATGATGGAGATTGAAGAGTTCAAGTAACTTCTTCAGTCTGAAGCTTATCAATCGTACAATGCAGATACATGTGTAATAAGGGTGATTGGAATCCATACATTGGAAACAAATAGGAAGGCTCAATAGTTGGAAAACATGGTCATAGTGGTAGAAACAATACTGAAGACCTCAGATATGAAAGACAAAGGACTTATTCATTGCAAGTACATTTTTCAACCTGAAGAGTATGGCAGTTAGATAAATTTATGCTAACTTGAAGACATAATAAAGTATACAGATGGTATCCGACCTGGCAATCAGGTCACAGCCTAATAATGCCTCCGTATGGACATGGCCTTGTCATAAAGAGGTCCATGGGACCTCCTCTCTCTGCCTTCTCCTTCCTGTCAACTGGCCACCCAGAGAGCTACTGAAGCCCTGCCATGTTTCCACCGACCTTAGTTCCATGTGACTTTGTACCACTGGTCTGTGATCTTCCTGTGTTCTGCATCATGGCATGTGGCTGCGTGCATCTGAAGAAGGACATTTGGACTAAGATCAGACTTATGGACTTGAGCAGGACAGGGATGGGATGTTTTCTTGATATGTAATTACTTCTTTATATAAAGCTCTCTCTTATACATATATGAGTGTCACTGGATTTCTCTAGTTAATCTAGCCTAACACAAGGAGTGACTACACACATGGACCTCACCAGATAGAATACATATGAATCAATTTACTGTATCGATGAGAAGAGATAATGAAGCAGCTCAATATCATCAGCCAAAACAAGGCCAGAGGTGGGCGAATGGGGTGAGGAGGACTGTTTAATAGACAATAGCTTATATGCAATTGCAAGTTCATATCAAGAATGTCAGAACACATCCACAAGAGGACAAAATTATGACCACGATCATATTTATGGTCTAACCTGCCTAAATTTAGAGACCATCTCGAGAACAGATTTGATTCATGGAACACTAATGACCCAAGACCAGATGGGATGACAGCCAGAATATATCATGTAAGAAGAAAGCAGAATGTCTTTTTTTAAAATATAGGAAATAGAGGAAAGACCAAACTGAATGTCAGAAGAGACTAAAACTTCATCGTGACCATAGAGTGGCTAAAGCAAATGGAAGAAATGATAAGAATACATGTGCTAAACACAACGTTTCAAAGGGAATGTCTAGATGACAGTTAAATATTATAATGAAGTGTGCTGAGCCCTGAAGATAGAAACAAAGGGATGAACATACTGAAAGAACTGGGGAAAAAAATCATGCCAGGAGTTTCAATATTGAAAGATTGTATGGACAAAATACTGAAGGATTCAGGAAGCATAAAAGAAGGTGGAAGGGATTTACAGAGGACTTGGAACATGCCCAATCATTGCAAGAGGTAGAAGATGATCAAGTTCCAATGATACTGCACGAAGAAGTCTGAACTGCATTGAAGTCACTGGCTAAAAATAAAGATCCAGGGGTTGAAAGGGTACCAATGGAAATGTCTCTCTCAACAAATGATGCAATGCTGGAAGCAACACTCGTGTATACCAATACATTTAGGCGATAGCTACCTTTCCTACCAACTAAAAGATAACTTTACTTCTGCCCATTCCAGAGAAATATTACTCAACAGAATGAGAACATGATAAAAAATATTTTTACTACTTCATGGAAGTAAAATTTTGCTGAGGATAATTTTTAAATGATTACAGAAGTACATTAGCAGAGAGCTACCAGAAACTCAAGCTGGATTAGAAAAGGGCATAGAACAAGGGATATAATTGCTGAGGTTAGATGACAATTAGAAAGGAGAGGACCTGGACAGATGATTACTTGTGTTTCATAGTCTATGCAAAGACATTTAACTGTGTGTACCATAACAAACTACGGATAACAGTTCCAATAAGGAAAATTCCAGAAAACGTAAATGTGCTTATGCAGAACTTGTACATAAACCAAGAGGCAATTACTGGAA
The DNA here is from genome assembly GCF_000313985.2 of Echinops telfairi. NCBI lineage: Eukaryota > Metazoa > Chordata > Mammalia > Afrosoricida > Tenrecidae > Echinops > Echinops telfairi. The sequence continues at coordinate 8,884,855 of NW_022111370.1, forward strand.
CAGATCATGGGGATACTGCACAGTTTAGGAATGGCATAAGTGTGGGTCAGACTTGTCTCCTTTCATCATTCCTACTCCATCTGTATGTAGAACAAAGAACCTAAGAAGCTAGGTGATATGAAGAAGAATGAAGCATCGGGATTGAAGGCAGGCTCCTGAACAACTTTCCATGTGCAGTTTGCACAACTTTTCTAGTGGGTAGCCAAGAAGATGTGAAGCAATTACTGATGAAGCTCTCAGGCTACAGTGTTCAGTGTGGGTTAAAACTTAAATGTAAAGAAAACCAAGTCCCTAAAAACCAGACCATTAGGTAACATCATAAAACATGGAAGTCAGTTTGAAGTTGTCCAGGATTTCATTTTGCTTGGGTGCACAGTCAGTGCGCATGAAAGTAGCAGTCAAGAGCTCAAAGAACATATTGCGTTAGGCAAATCTGCTGCACAAGAAGACCTCTTTATAAAGTATTAAAGAACCAAGATGTCACTTTGAAGAGTAAGATGTGGCTTATTCAAACCATAGTGTTTTCAATCGCTTCCTGTGCATCTGAAAGCAGGATCATGAATAAGAAAAATCGGAGAAGAATTGATGCATCTGAATTATGATTGCGGTGAAGAATATTCAAAGTCTCATGGACCGTCAAAAGAACAACCGAATCTGTCTTGGAAGAAGGAGAGCCAGAGTACCCCTTCTAATGGAGAACTGTCTCTTGTACTTTGGACATATTATCCGGACATCTTCTGAAAAGAATATCGTGATCGGTAAATGAAAGGGTCAGGGAAAACAGACAGGAAGATGCGTGACAGGGTTAACAGACAAGAGGTTAGCAGCGGCTGATACAATGGGCTCAAACATAACTATTGTGAGGATAACAAAGAACTGAGCAGTAGTTCTGTTGTTGCACATAGGGTTACGATGAGTCAGAGGCAGCGAAACAGCACCTGACAACAAGAGCAGGATGACTGACTCTGTAAGGAGTCTCTCCCATTGCTGAGACAACATGCTTTCTCCTGTCCTGCCCTCTGCTGGTCTGATTGTCCAGACATCCTAAGGGTGTCTAGGATGCTCCAAGATTCATTCAATAAGCAAAATTATCCTGTGCTTAAACCAGTCGGAGTCAGATTTTGTTACTTGCACTCCGGAAGTCCTAAGAGATGTAAGTGCTCCTCATTGAGAGCATATTTCATCTTTGCATGAGTTCAAACAGATCCCTGGGTGGCCCAGTGGTTTTGTGTTCTACTACTGGCCCAGGTGGTTCAGTGGTTCAGCTCAAAACCTCCGAAAGCTCTTCTGGAGAAAGACAGGGCTTTCTACTCCTGTGAAGACTAGAAACCCAAGGGGAAGTTCTACCTTCTCCATCCTATAGGGTCGCTGTGAGTCAGCACTGACTCGCAGGCAGTGAGTTTAGTTTACTAAAGATTGGTAGTTTGAACCCACCCAAGGCATCAGAGAGGAAAGGCTTACTAATTGGCTGCCCGTAGCACAGGCAGAAGCTTTTAAGTCTATAAGTCGGCACCTGAGGTGCGCTTCTGAGGCCCTGAGACCATCCCTCTCCTTAATCATACTTTCTATTGTAAGGGGGACCAGCCAACCAGCTTCCCTATACTTGCCATCCTGACAAAACTGTTGGAAAATATCAAACATGATCACCCAGAGCCTGTCCTTTAACCAGCACCTCATCTATCGGTGGTGCTACTGTAGATATTAGCTTTGCTATTTCACACCACGGGTTAGTAAGAATGGCAGACTTAGCCATGTCTTTAGGGGTATAAATAGCATTGTTAGTGCTGTTAAGACTAATTAGGCTGGAGTGGCAATTTAAGAAGCCTATATTTATGATTTTATTTCTCTGGAAGCACTCCTGGTACCAAATGTGTTCAGCAGGGTTCTCTAGAGAAACAAAACCAGGACACTAATACTTTTGCATATGTTTATATAGATAGTTAGATAACATAAGAAACAAACAGTTAACTAATTCATAAAGCAGTACAAATGGCTCAGTGCAACTCACTCCAGTGAGAGATGCAGTACACCGGCAATCCTTCAAGTCTTGAGGGCCGCGGGGTAGTCCTCCGTGGAGCAATTCAGGCAATCTGGCCACAGGCAGCAAACAGCAAGCAGGTCACCAGCAGTCAGCCAGATGAGAGGGTCCGACTGTCCCCAGCTCAGGAGATGTACTTTCCAGTAGTGTGTCGAAGCAGGTCTTGAAGGAACCTCAAGTTACAGTGACACCGTCCACAGGTAGGCATCCCACAGATAGTGTAGCTTGCAAATGGAGACACAAAAGAAGCAAGACAGCCGCACACTCATCCCGTGATCAAAGAGCGAGAGCGAGAGAGAGAGAGAGAGAGAGAGAGAGAGAGAGAGACGAGACGAGGCTCAGGAGCCATTTATCTCTCTGCCCTTCAACTAATCTCACAGGTGCTCATTGGCCATAACCTATCACACCAGGAAACACTATGGCGCACAATTCTACTAGGTACCACGTGGGGTGGCCGTACACTGGAATGAACCCGATGGGCACTGGGCTTTAGCTGTGTCCAGGGCCCTGCTTTGCTCTGTGCATTGTGTATCCCTTGGGCATCTCTAAATTCACAATAGGAGAGAAGCCTTTCATAAGACAATAGACTACAAGATTAGGGATCCGAGGGACTCTTAAATATCAGAAAATTGAGTTCTTTGCAGGGTCATGATCTAAGCAGTGGAGGGTCCATGATGCATTTTTGTTAAGGTTTGGAATTGTGGGCTTTTTACCCAGGCTGATTGGGGCAGTTGTGCAGGACCCTGGCTAGCTTCTTGGAGGCTGAGCCCGGGGGCTCTGTCATCTGTTTGCGATTACGCGGTTCAGAATGCCCCACCAAAGGCCCTCTGGCGCCTTCCCTCTTTTGAAACACATTCAGCACATTTTTACAAACCGCACGGAGAAGCCCTCCCTGAGAAAGTGACTCAACGCTGTTTAATATTCTGAAAATATAAACAATCGCTGAGAAGCCAGTCATAAGCTGTTTAGGAGAAGCTGACTTGGCACTGGCTGGGGAAGCTAGTGATCGCTGGCATTTGATTGGCAGGCATTGTAAAAGCTCTTGCAACGCAGTGCTGTTGATGAATATAGATTAACCTCTGTCCTCTCTCTTGAATGCTGGAGCATTCTGGTTGGATTTGTGTCTTCCAGACATTCTGGAAAGAGGGGCTGTCCTCTGAGGGCTACTCTCTGTGACTCGTTCCCAATACTGTGGTGTTGCCATTGACCATGCACCAACCAGGCTAGGTAAAGTGACATGCTCGGTCAGTGACAAAGAGGAAAAAGAGCAGACCCGAAGATAGATTGAAACAATATCGGCAACACTGGACTCAAGCCTAGCAATGCTCTTGCGGATGGCCCAGAACCAGGTGGTGTGCTTTCTGATGTACACAGGGTCACTCTGAGTTAGAACTGACTTGATAGCCCCTAACAACAGCCACGACTTTTCTTGAAAGCCATCGTGGGAACTAGTATACAGTGGGCATGTCACATACTCTCAAGGAACTTGAAAAACTAAGAGCTCACATAATGACCCCATAAGACAAGGTAGAACGGCCCCCGTGGGTTTCTCAGACTGTCTCTCTTCACCGGAGCAGAGAACCCCGTCTTTCTTCAGAAGAGCTTCTGGTGGTTTTGAATTGCTGGTCTTTTTAATTTTT
>NW_022111370.1:8889582-8891385 GCF_000313985.2 Echinops telfairi
GCTTTCTTTGCCATATTTGCTTATGCATCCGTTTGAACTGCTGATCTTTCAGGCAGCAGCCCAACCGGGGTCCATAAGGAACTTGGGAGTTGGGGTCAAATTGACACGGACCTGCAAATATATCTACCTACTCAGTCATAGAGTCAGCATTTAGCCGTTTTAACTGCATTGAAAAAAGTTTTACTATAAAACTTTTATAGTAAAGGGTTACAGGGAAGCACATCAGTTTTGCATGCAACCATCCATATACATTTTGTTTCATGTCATTCATTGCAACCCCCTCCATGTAATGTCACTTATTTTGCTTCTTCCCTGAGCTTCCTCTTTTCATTCCTCTTTCTTTTCTGAACTTGTCCCGTGGTAAATGCTGCCCCCCTTTTTTTTAAATCTCAAGGTGTCCATTATTCTAAATTGTGCTTACCTCCCTGGGTATAATTGCTCTCTTTAGAGACCTATCTGTTGTTTGACTGAAAAATGGGCCACGAGAATGAGTTCTGTGCCAACCTGAAGTGCAAATAAGTGCCGTAGTCTTGAGGCCATCAGTCTCTAACCTACACTAAGCCTGGGCTTTTATTATGAGCTTGAATTTCACTCCTCATTCCTTCCACTCTGTCCAGGGCCTTCTATGGTGATCCCTTTCAGAGCAGTTGGCTGATCCCCTTTGACTCATTGTCAAGCATATCCCTGCACATGCACATATACTTGGGCTCTCTGCTGCGGGCTATGCCTGCCTTCCTCCCCTCCCCACCTCTCCCTCATCCCCATTTCAGGTACTTAGGCAACTGCTCAGGGGTCTTGTTTGCTTTGCTTACTCCTATGTGTGTCCACGTGACTGGCTTTTCTTCCTCAGAATGAACTAGGAGGAACTAGGCAGTTCCCGCTGAGCCACTTGTCACAGCAACAGGGATCGCCAGGCTTGTGGAAGGCCAAGCAGTAGTTATTCAGCAGCCGTGCACTTTAAGACAATTTTTAATCACTAAGTGGTTCCTTTCTCCATTTGAGGGCTATGGCATCAAGCTTGATAGGGATTGGGTGGCAGGATCCTATTGTTGAGTTTAGGATTACACTGAATCCTTCCACTGATCTTAATCATGATCTTTAGCCGGTGAGATCTGCTGTTGCATTTTGGACAACTGCATGGATACTCTGTTAACATTCAAGGCAGAGGGCCACTCACAGATGATGAGTAATCCCACTCTTCTGCAGCTTGGGTGCGCAGTATCAGGTCGGACCTTGACAGTTACCACTGTCACTACCAAATGTATAGCAGTAGCTGACGCATGGTAAATGTTCTCTACATCCTGTACTAAATGAATAATATCAATTGCCATTATTTGTTCACTTATTCAATCATTCATTTAGTGAACCTATATTGTGCATCCCTGTGACCATTAGGTTTCACGTAACTTGGCTGGATCAGGATTCTCCCACATGATTGAACATAGTGTGGGACAGGGTGGAACTACCCTTGTGTCCTTCGGAAACTGTACCTCTCTATGGGTGCACAAAGCCTCATTTTTGTCTGGTGGAGTGACTAGTGGTTTCAAACTGCAGACTTTGCAGTTAGCAGCCAGACTTATAACTACTATGCCTCCAAGGCTCCTTGGTCTTGTTTTTAGGTGTCAGTCAGTCAGTTCTGACTCATTGCCACTCTATGAACATTAACACAAAACACTGTCTGGTCCTGCACCGTCCTCACAATTGTTCATGTGTTTGAGCCCACTGTTGCACATTGCTGCAGCCATTATGAGAGGCCGCCCTCTTTTTTGGTTGTCCTTCTACTTTATCAAGTGTGACGTCCTT
>NW_022111370.1:8892171-8894085 GCF_000313985.2 Echinops telfairi
CTTTGGGATCCCCCATTCTACTCCATGTTTTCCATAGTTTGTTATGATCCAGTGAGTCCAATGCCTTAGGATAGTTAATAAAACACAATTAAAAATCTTTCTAGTAATCTAGGCTTACAGCCAAGATCATTAGATGTCAGCGATGGTATTCTTTGTTCCATGTCATCTTCCGAATCTGGCCTGAATTTCTGTTACCTCCCTGCTGATGCACCACTGCAAGTGTGTTGAATGGGGTCCCTTTCTTTGGAATATAAACTAATATGGGTCTCTTCCAGTCAGTTGTCCAAGTAGCTGTCTTCCAAATTCTTTGGCACATGTGAGTCCTTCCAGTGCTTGATCAACTTCTTGAAACATCTCAATAGGTATTTAGTTAATTCATGGAGCCCCCCCCCCCCATTAAGGCCAGTCGTGCAGTTTCTTCCGTCAGTGTCATTGTCTTTTGATTATATGATACCTCTTGAAATGGCTGACTGTTGACTTGTTCTTTTTAGTACAATCTGTGCATTCCTTTCATTTTTTGATGTTTCCTGCATCATTAACTATGTGTCCACAGAATTTTTACTTACAATTTGAAGCTTGGATTTTTACTTTCAATTCTTTCTCCTTAAGATATGCTAAGCATGTTCTTCCATTTTGGTTTTTTAACACCAACTTATTGCTCAAGTTATTGTAATACTTTATCTTCTTCAGCCGCCCTTTGCAATTTTCCTTTCAGCTCTTTTATATCATCTTTTCTTCCATGTGCCTTAGCTACTCCATCACCAAGAGCAAGTTTCATAGCCTCTTATAATATCTATTTTGACCTTTTCTTTCCTTTTGCTTTCTTCATGTATGATGTTCTCAAAATTCAGGTGGGATGTACTAAAGCTTATATAGTGGCTTTTGTGGACTTGTTTTAATTTTTTTCAGCTTCCAACTGAACTTACAGGTTACATTGATTAAGGATAAGTTGCATAGTCAATTATTATGATTTCTGTCCATAAGTTACACACCTATAAAAAGTTGGATTGGAAAAGGCTGGGTGAGAGGCATATTCACAACAATGACAAAAAGTAATAACGAAAAAGAGTATCTGCTGATGCTTCTATTGACAATCAAATGCCTAGTGGTACTTGGTTTGGAGGTTTAGGGTCATAGTTTTATGGGACATCTCAGTTAATTGGTCTAATATCAAGTTTAATGTTTCTGTTCTACCTCCTAATTCCTTGTAAACTACCTGGGACCTTACCTGATTGCAAGTGACCATCACAGGTACAGTAATCAGTCTATTTACTTGGAGTAACAGGTGAAAAAAGAAGAATAGAAGCAAGCAATGGCATGTGTGCCTAATTGTCTCCATAATCAATTGTCGCCTTTTACCATGACACAAGAAAAAAATGGATCGCACCTGGCTACCATTACTGAACATTTTGATCAAAGCTTTTGTGTAGTAATTCTGATCAAATGAAGGAAATACAGAGAAGAACTTCAAATTTTCTTGGACCCCAGACTTCCTGGAGCCATTGAAGTTAAAAGAATCCCCCAAAATCTTGCCTGAGATGATCCTTAAGCCTTAAACAAAAAATATCCCTGATGTCTTAATGAAAGAAAATGGTAGTTTAGCTAAATTAGTTTTTAAAATGTCGGCTTGGAGCTTTATGCTCTCTTAAGAATGATCTCTACAGGATCAAATTCATAACATCAGGTTAATGGATTAGAAAAGAACATTAGGGGGCAGTGAATTTACATTCATGAAGGGGAAACCACTTGTAAAAGGAGACTGGAAAGATTGCACGAGTTAAAGAGTGTGATCAATGTCACTAAGTAGTCACGAAGAGAAAATTGTTGACTAGATGGAAGTTTTGATATATATGAGTGTGTAAGACAGGGTTCTCTAGAGAGATAAAACCAAATTCCTGATAATTTAATATATTT
>NW_022111370.1:8896968-8898693 GCF_000313985.2 Echinops telfairi
GGTCAGCTGGATCATATGGTCCCAGTGGCAAAGCAGCTTGCACGGCAGCCACACACTGGTCCAATGATCAAAGAGCAAGAGACAAGAAAGGCGATGCTCACCAAGCCATTTATCTCTCTGCCCTTCAGTTAATCCCACTTGTGTTTATCGGCCAGGCTGGCACAATAAACTATCTCTATGAGTATATTCTCAAATGCAACCACAAGAACAAAAGAATGTAGTGTTTCCCTAGGGGTGATGGCAGTGATATGTAGTAACCCAAAGGGGAAGAGTGGAGAGATGTCAGGAACTCTCATCCCTAGGGAAACCCAACTACGACTAGGCAGGCTGTAATAGATTCAGATCTCCAGTGGATATGCCACTGTCTCCTGGTCTCCTCAAGGAAGAGTTATTCTAAATGAGACTTGGATGACACTCTTGTTCTTACTCTGGATTCTTCCATGTCAACTGTGATCAATGCCAGTTCATTAAGTAAGGCTTGGTTGGATACATACTGATGTCTGTCAAAGAGATTTGCTTTATGACTCAGAGAAGGACTATTCACAGCTGCCTATTGCATGGGGAAGATTTCTTGTGTTGTGTTCCCCAAGAAAGTTTCTAGACTAGAAACGAGCCCCCAGTGACAGTACTTCTTACTTCCTGTGACTTCCTTCAACATATGAAATGTAGGCGTATTATCTCATTGCTGGAGTGGACACAGGAGGTCACATGGACTGAGTCTCTCAGCTTCCAGATATAAAGTAGAACCAGAGTTTTAAAAAATATGCTCTTTGGACTTCTTCTTCACATCTAGTCTTATCTTCTGTTTCCCACCTGCAAGGGCCAGGTAACCCAAATATTTTGTACTGCCTTGAATACTTCAGCGTCTTTTAATCAGCCATTTGACAAATATTCGGTTGTAAATCTGCAGTGCTTTGGGCAGTAGGACTGCAGAGATAAATAAGCCATTTAATCACGATCTCTTGGCTTTTGGTCTTATGGAGGCAACAGAAAGAGAAAGGAGACAAAGCCCGGAGATACAGTGATGAGGTTGCTGAGCGGAAGGAGAGGAGGTCCTTTGTGAGAACGTGGGAGCTAAGAGTAGGGATGGGCTTGGGATAGTCTAACTGTAAGGTTTAATATGGGATATTTACTGCACTGTTGAGAGCAGTCTTGATGATGTAAAGTTGTGAAGCTGCATGGACAAGTTTGTTCTTTGACAGTTGAAGGGTCTCAGCACTTTTCCAAAATAGGTGGGACGGATGATAGAATCATGGGCGAGGCTCTGAGTGTTTGCTAAGTAGAAACAGCTCCACATAACAGACTTCCTGGGTAAACATTCTAGTTCTGCTTCCTACTAGTTGTTTGCTCTTGGGTATATTACTAAGTTTCCTCTGTGGGTTGCTGTATTGTTGTCCTGAGCCCGGGACACATAATGGCTTGTGCATTAATCTGGTAACCAAAAGGTCACTGGCTGGAACTCATCAGCAGCTTTGCAGAAGAACGAAGAGACTCTCTGTTCTCATAAACATTTTAAGTCTCAGAAACCCAAAGGGTAGGTTCTTCTGTTTCCTCTGGGGCCAATCTGAGCTGGGATAGACTCGATGGCAGTGGCATGTATGGTCATTATGTGCCATCAAGTCAATTCTGACTTATCCTGAACCTATAGGAATGAGCAGAACTGCCCCAGAGGGTTTCCCTCGGCTGAAATCTTCATAGGAGCAGATTTCTGGGTCTTTTCTCTTG
>NW_022111370.1:8899514-8905868 GCF_000313985.2 Echinops telfairi
CCAGCTTAAAGAGTCTCTAGAAGTTGTCATCAGCTCGATGGCAGTGAGTTCGCGTTTTGAGTGTTGGGTTTCTCTGGGTTGGAATTGACTCAAAGGCAGGGAGTTTGAGCGAACGAGGATGGTTACCAAAAGGAGCCCTAGTTAAAACGGTTTAAGAGCTCCATTGCCAACCAAAACATTGGCTCAGATTTCAATGTGACGATTGGCTTCTGCAAAGAGTTGCCGTCCTGGAAACTCAACAAGGGCAGGTCTACTCTGTCCTAGAGGGCTTCTCTGAGCTGGAATCGACTTGAGATCAGTATCTGAGGCTGCTGCAAGCCTTTGATTCATTGTCAGAGCACTGTAAACGTGAGCCGTGGCCATCTTTTTCAGTGCTTGAGTGGAAGGGTGGTTTTCCAGGGACCCCTTTCTTGGCGGGGTCATCCCTCTGCAGCTGGAGATTTTCCACTTCTCTTTCTTCTCCAGGACACGTCTAGAACTCCCGTCCTTATCCTAGCCCTAGCACTCTGCTCCTGGAAGACAGTAGCTTGTTGCTGCAGAGGCAAATAAATCTAAGATGGGACAGGTAAAACAGCAGTTTGCTGGCAGTTCAATCAGCAATATAGCAAGCCATTGGATCAAGTCTGAATATCAACAAGCTAGATGTTGAATTCAGACTCAGCAAAAAATAAGCCAACTTTTCCATAGCATCCACTTATACTGGAAGGAGGCCAAACCCTTAAGGGGATTTCGCAGAGCGGGATTACCAGGTCTTACATGTCAAATCAATGAACATCTTAGCCCAGTCAAATTGATGCAAAACCATCATTATAAAACAAGGTATTTAATTTCTTGAAATCCCAGAACAACTAATCCCCCAAATGGATGAAAATGCAAAGACAATTCCAAAACCTAGTGGAAAAATTCCATTAATTTATAATTCCATTTTTCCGTGAACTTTTAAAAGCCTTTTTGTAGTTAGCTTCCCCTGAGAATATGGATTCTTATCAGAGTGTCTGGTAGATAATGTGTAGTTAAAGCTAACTGTCACCATTTGAGAGGCAGTCTGGTGATGCAGCAGTTCAGGGCTTGGCCAATTACCCAAAGGTCTGTGGCTTGTTTCGACCAGCTACTCTGTGGACAAAGATGTGGCATAAAGATAACAGACTTGGTGGTCCTTTGGGGACAGTTCTGAATGGACTCGGTGGCAATGAAAATGATCATTTCAATTATCTTCTTCATTAATCGAGGCTTATTTGCTGGAATATAAATCAAAACTTTAAAATGCGCAGGTAAAAGGATGCAGGAACTTATGGGCTTCTTGAAAACAAAAGTTAATACAACGTGGAAACCAAAGCAGATGTGGAGTGGGGAGTTTTGTTTTTCTTCTGTAAAAACCCCTCCTGGCTTGGGTAGGATGCCAAGAGGTAAATAGACAAACCCATCCACAGACTTCCACAAATCTGGCTCTGCTCTGAAAGCTATCATTGCTGTTTTGTTTATATTTGGGATGGGGTGTAAGTTGCATGCATCTGTTACGGAGTTCTGGAGGACCAACCTCCCAGCCAAAACCAGCAGAAGAGCAAGTTGAATTGATACCATATCTAATGTTCTGTAAAAATTGTAACCTGACTGCTCTATAGGCCAGCTGGACCTTTCGTCGGGAACCTGCTTGAGAACAGAATTTAGGAGATACATATTCCAGCCTTGGAGTAGCCATTTAATGGCCATGTGACCATGGGCAACCTGTTGTAAGGGTTCAAGCTTCAGCGTTTGAAGGTGCAAGGAAGCGGTATCCACACAGGTATTCACTATTCACTCATGATTCATTTATTCAATAGATATGCAACACCTGCTGTAAGCAGTTAAGTTACTCTCCTAACACTGCAGAGAGCAGCGAACAAGGCAGCAAGTTCTCTGGCTTTATGTTGAGGTTGCTAGCGATTATCGAGTCCATTCTGACTCCATTCCACTGGATTTTCAAGGCTACAAGCTTCCAAGGAGCCCTGCTGGGGCAGTGAGTTACACGTTGGACGGCTAACTGCAAGGTCAGCAGTAATTCACCGGATGAAGTTTTTTATACCCGTGCACAGTTGAAAAATCTCAGAAACCTACAGGGGCAATTCAATTCTGTCCTCCAGGCTTCTCTGAGTTGGAATCAATTCAAAGGCAGTGGGTTTTTGCCTTTGTAACAATTTACAGACTTATAACCCCACGGGAGCAGTTCTATTCTGACCATAGGGCCATGATGAGCCAGAATTGATCAGATGGCACTGAGCTAAACATGAACTGTCAGAAAGAGATCTCTGGTCCTCTCTACCCAGGCACTGCTAGGTTTGACTTGCTGACTTTTCAGTTCATAGTCCAACACTTGGCCATTTGTGCCACCCAGGGACTCCTTCCTTTCTTACAGATCTATTACAACCTCACGGGAAGGAACAAGGAGCCATCCATAAAAGATGGCACAGCATGTGATTCTGTTTATAGGAAGGAGGGATGGGTTGCAGAGAGACATGAGGTTAATTTTGGAGGGGAAGAACATGTTCTAAATTATGATCGCAGTGGAAGTGACATGAGTATATTTTAAAACATTGGTGTCGATATATTACATGTTCTTATATCTCATGGTAAGTAAGTTATACCTAAAACCGAATAAAATCAATACATCAATATTCTGGCTTGCTATGTGGAAATCAGACAAAGAAGCACATGGGCGGGGGGGTCTTTGATCTGTGGTTTAGGGTCCTTTTCTCTGGGTGGCAGTCTTGGAAACCCTATGGGGCATTTCTATCGTGTCTTGTGAGGATGCTTTAAGTTGGAACCAACTTGAAAGCAACGGTGTTTCTGGCGATGACTCAGCACTCAGGCACAGGACGGCAGGGAGAAGAAACTTTCCGTGAGTGGTGCGTAGAGGGGACGGGAAGGTTTTGTCCAGACAAGTTCTAGTGGTTTCATGAAATCCTGAAATCCACCTCGGTTCTCCTTGGCTCACAACCTTTGATTCTCTTGACTCTGCTTTCTGAGAATGTTCAGACTTATGAGGTTCTTCATGATAGGGGTTCTTTTCTGACTCACCTTTTGCCACTCCTCCTAGCTACTGATGCCTCTGCCTCCCTGCAGTAAAGTGCTCCGTGGTCCTCAGGCCTTCCACGTTCTTCTCTGCCATAAAACGTTTGCTCAGGCTGATCATTCTGTCTCGGATTCCCTTCTTCCTTCCTTGCCTGGACATCCCTGTTCATAACACAGAGCCTGGCTTCAAGACACTCTGCCTGGAAAAGCTTGTTTAACCCCCTGCTCCCATTTCCACCGCACCTAGGGATCTAGCCTGCCTGTGCTGTGGACCTTTCCAAGCTGTGAAAGCACCCCTGTCAGAAGAAAGGCCTGATGTACTTTTGAAAAATCTGCTCTAGGGAGTACAATTCTATTCTGATACTCAAGAAACATCTCCAAATTAGAGTTTACTTGACAGCAAATTGTATTGACCCTTTCTGGGGAAGGCAAATTATGCCTGGTTACCCCTTCTATTTCTAGAGATCACAGGGAGGTATTCTACTAAACCAGCAAACCGGATCAGTCAGTAAAATAAATAATTTTTTACCTTCCTCTGATCTCTTGGTCACTGAACCAATACCAAACCCTCTTGTCATTGAATCAATACCTACTCTTAAAACACCGGAGGACACAGCAGCATCACCATGTAGGCTTTCCAGGGCCAAGCATAAATGCTTATAGAAGTCAACTGCCACATCATTCTCCCTTTGAGTGGCTGGTGGGTTTTGACCCCTTGACCTTATGGTTAGCAATTATGATAGATAGATTTAGGAGGGGGTCAACATGGCTTCCATAGAAACAGGTGGGTAGAGTTTAACCTATAAATCAGGTTGCAGCTTGATTAGAGGGAAACTGAGGTCGATAGCTTTCAAGGGCTGGCCTCTTCCTGTTTCCACCCTGGAGGCGGGCCACACTCTCCCTGTTCTTCACCTTCTGGTTGACAAGTCATTTGGAGACACATTCATGACAGACAGAGCCCTGGGGATGCACCCACTGCCATTGCACCTACAAGATTTTGGATCTACCAGCCTGTGATCTTCCTGCATTCAACATCACTGCTTGTGGCTAGTTGAGTTTGAAGAGGGATTCATGAACTAGTATCAGATTTATAGGCTTGATCTACACTGGGCTGGGATGTTTTCTTGATATATAATTACTTCTTGATATAAAGCTCTCTCTTACACATATGTGTGTCCCTGGATTTGTTTCTCTAGCACAGAAAGCAAACATTTTATCAGTATGCAAGCAGGGCTTCTCTGGGTAGCTAAGTGTTGACCAATGGGGGCAGATGACTCTATGCCTCAGCTAATACCTAGGGCACAAAGAAAGTAGCCTTTAACCCCCAAGTCTTTTCTATAGCGGCATGCTGCTGTTGTTGTTCTAAGGTCACATCAAGTTGGCTCTGATGCACACAGACCCTATACACAACAGAACGAAATACTTCAGGGTCCTGCACCATCCTCACAATTGCTCCTATGCCTGAGCCTATTGACGCAGCCATTGTGTCAATCCATCTCCTTGAGGGACTTCCTCATTTCACCCGCCACTCTACTTCACCAAACATGATGTTCTTCTCCAGGGACTGTTCTTTCCAAACAATGTGTACAAAGTATGTGAGACAAAGTCTTGGCATCCGTGTGCTGAAGGAGCACTCTGGCCTTACTACTTTCAATACAGATCAGTTTGTCCTTTTAGCAGTCCAGAGTATTTCATAAGTTTCTCCAAGACCACCATTCAAATGCATCTATTTTCTAAAGTCTTCCTTATTTAATATCCAGCTTTGACATGCCCGTGAGGCAATGGAAAATACCATAGGTTGGGTCAGGCACACTTTACTTCTCAAAGAAACATCCTTTCTCTTCAATACTCTGTAGAGGTTTCATACAGCAAAGTTACATAATGCCCTATCTGATCTCTTGACTGCTTCTTCCATGAGCATCGATTATAAATCCAAGTAAGACAAAATCCTTCATAATTTCAACCTTTTCTCCATTTATCATGATGCTACCTGTTAGTCCAGTTTTGAGGGACTTGCTCTACCTTACATTGAGTTGGAATACATACTGAAGGCTTACAATTCTTGATTTTCATCAAGTGATTCGATTGCTCCTCACTTAAAGCAAGCAATGTTGTATCATCTGCATATTGCAGGTTGTTAATAAGCCTTCCTCCAGTCTTGATGCCATATTCTTCTTCATAAAATCCAGCTTCTCTGATTATTTGCTTAGCAAACAGTTTGAACCCAGCAAACAGAAAATATGGTGAGAGGATACAACATGGACACACACCTTTCCTGATTTTAAAGCATCCAATATTCCCTTGTTCTGTTCTCACAACTCCCTCTTGATCCGGGTACAAATTTCAAATGTGCACAATGAAACGTTCCAGAATTCCCATTCTTCTCAAGGTGATTCACAGTTTATTATGGTCCACACAGTCCAGTGCCTTTTGTATAGCCAATGAAACACAAGTAAAACATCTTTCTGGTATTCTGTGCTTTGAGCCAAGATATATCAGCTCCTCCTTTTTGCCTTCCACTCCCCTCTCACCTTCATGACCCCTTGATAAATTATAAATTATTTTTATTTTTATATCTTACACCGACCACTGTGTCCCTTCCCCCGCAGTTTCTGTTGTTCATCCCTTTGGGTGGTGGGGTGAGGTTATGTGTTGATCATTGCCGTCAGTTCCCCCTTCCTCCCCTAGCTTCTCCACCTTCCACCTACCCTCCTGGTATCCCTACTCCAATTTCTGTTCCTGAGGGGTTTATCTGACCTGTATTCCATGTATCGTGAGCTCCTATCTGTACCTGTGTACATGCTTTGATCTAGCCCATAGTGAAATGAAGGACTGGGATCATGATAGTGGTGGTGGTGGTGGCAGGGGGTGAGGGGGGTGGAGATAAGGAAGCTTCAAGGAACCAGGGAAATAGTGTGTATTTCATTGGTGCTATATTGTGCACTGGTTGGCTCATCCCTTTTTTGTGACTCTTCTGTGAGGGGATGTTCCACTGTCTACAGATGCGTATCCCCTTTGTTCTCAACAATATGTTTTTTTTTTCCTTTCATTTGTTTGCTTGTTTGGGATCTTCTGATGCCTGTTACCCGATCCCATCGATACCTCATGACCACACAGGCTGGTGTGCCTCTTCCATGTGGGCTAGTTGCTTCTCTGCTAGATGGCCGCTTGTTTAACTTCAAGCCTTTAAGATCCCAGATGCTATATATTCTGATAGGTAGGTACCATTCGCTTTCTTCACCACATTTGCTTGTGCATCCGTTTTGTCATCAGCAATTGTGCTGGGAGGGTGTGCATCACAGAATG
>NW_022111370.1:8908231-8912826 GCF_000313985.2 Echinops telfairi
CAGACTTCACAAGGTTCTAACTGGAATGAAGACTCTTCATGTCAAAAAATATGATCGTCTTCTCAGAGAACTGGGTTGATGTAAGTGAGCAGTATAGAAATTGGATACCCAAAATTGGGGGAATAAAGGCATGAAGTGGTTGGCTTACAAACTCTCATAGGTGGGGGAAGATATCCACAGGATTATAGGATTAAGGTGTAGGTGTTACTTAATTGCAATTGTGAAGCTAAAGAATTATGTACAGGTGTCAGGTTGGCAAGGGGTCGATTGAGGTAGTTAGTTTATTGTGCCAACCTGGCCGATAAACATATGTGGGGTTAACTGAAGGTCAGAGGGATAAATGGCCCAGTGAGCCTTGCCTTTCTAGTTCTCGGGTCTTTTGCTTTGTGATGGTCAGACATGGGTGCAGCTGCCTTAGCCAGTTCCCTGCTTTAGCTGGCAAGGCTCATTCCTGCAAGACATCCCTGAGGAGAAGCCACATGGACCTACCCGATGCAGCCCTGGGTCCTGGCACACCCGTGTAGAGACCTCTGTCAGTACTGAGATGTTTACACATTCACTGATTCAGCTTTCTTCCTGCAGTCGGCCTCATTGCGAGTGTTTTGTGAGATGTAGGAGGACTTTGTGGATTGGTGTTGGACATATGGGTTAATGTTGGACTTGTGGGCTTGGGCAGCAATGGTTGGGATGCTTTGTTCATGTGCACTTAACCTTTATATAAAACTCTCTTCTACATGAGTTTATGTGGATTTGTTTCTCTAAAGTACCCAGACTAACACACAATTGATACACCTTGATTGCATGTTTGATCAATTTCTGACTGAAGTCATTGGTAGAATTCTCTGACTTCTTCATCACTAGCTTTTGAGATTGGTGCATACATTTTTAATAATCGTTGTATTGATTGGATTTCCTAGAATTGGATCTTAAAAGCATTGTCCTGGTGGCTTATTGGTAGAAATTTTACCTTTCTGGTAAGAGATACAGGTGTGCTTCTCAGGCAATGCGCCCCTTGCAGGGCAACCATCTATCTGTCAGTGGAAGCTGTTTGTTGCTATGATGCTAGGCCACTTTTAGTGGAGCTTCCAGGCTGAGGCCGACTAGGACAAAAAGTCTGGCAATCATCTTTTGAAAACTTGCCAATGGAAATCCTCTGAATCTCAGGGTATAATCTCATATGGGACCTGGAGATGGTGCATAGGTCAATTATGCAAATCCCCTGAATCTCAGGGTATAATCTCATATGGGACCTGGAGATGGTGCATGGGTCAATTTTCAGCCAAACTCGAGACAACTCTATAGAGAAAACATTAACACTAGGGAGATATACGCTTTAGATTATTCAACCATTTTAGATATAAAGTAGCATTTATTAAAGGACCAAATCAGGTGTTAGGAAAGATGGATGAATGGAAATGAGAAACAGGGAGAAAGTATAAGTGATGTTACATTATGGGAATTGCAATCAATGGCATGACACAAAATGTGTATGAATTGTAGAATGGAAGGTTAATCTGTAAACATTCACTCAATTCAAAATAAGATTGGGGATATTGATGAAGAGGCGGCATTTGAGTTGAGACATGATATAAAGATGCTATCAAATGAAAACCTATAGATAGTGTATTTTAGGGGTTCAGACAAAAAATAATACCAAATACATATAACAAGTCTAAAGGTAGAAACAGATTGAGCGTCTTTAAAGTGTAGACACCTTTCTTGATTTGAAACCATGTGATATCCCTTTGCTCTGTTTGCATAACTGTTTCTTTATCCATGGACAAGTTCCACATGAGAGCAATGGTATGTTTTGAAGTTCTTCTCAAAGCTACCCATAGTTTGTTATAGACCACAGTGCCAAATGCCTTAGCATAGTCACTAAAACACAAGTCAGCATCTTTTCTGATGTTCTCTGTTTTTGGCTAAACTCCATGTCCTGTTCTGAACCCGGCCTGCACCTCTGGCCATTCCGTTGATGTACTGCTGCACTGGTTGTTAGATGATCTTCGGAAAATTTTTACGTGCGTGTGATAATACTGGTGTTGTTTTATAACCTGTTAGGTGACTTTTGGAATGGTTTAAAAGCAGGGAAGTTGTGTAGTTAGGGTTGTGTCCTCTCACCATATTTATTCAATTCATATGCTGATCAAATAATAAAATGATCTATATTATGTAGAGAATGAAGCAAAGGATTGGAAAGGAGGCTTATCAACAATCGGCCATATGGAGATAACAAACGTCGCTTGCTGAAAGTCAGGACTTCCTACACTTGCAGATGAAAACCAAGGGTTACAGTCTGCAGGATGGATCACAACTCAGTGTAGATAAGACCAAAATCCTCACAACTGGATCAATAGGTGAGATCACGCCAAAAAGATGAAGCTCTCAAGGCTTTCGTCTTGCTTGGATCCACAATCAGTGCTCATGGAAGTAGCAGTAAAGAGATCAAATGATGGTAAATCTGCTGCACAAGATCTTTTGAAAGTATTGAAAAGCAAGGCCATTACTTTGAGGACTAAAGTGCTTCTGACCCGAACCATGGTATCAACAATTGCCTCACATACGTGTGAAAGCTGCACATTGAATGAGGAACACCAAAGAAGAATCAAAGTATTTGAATGATGGTGCTGGGTAAGACTATTGAAAAAAACATGGACTGCCATACAAACAAACACACCTGTCATGGACGAAGTACAGCCAGAATACTCCTTAGAAGCAAGGATGGTGAGACTGTGTCTTATGTATTTTGAACATGTTAAGAGAGTCCCATCTGTAAGGAAGGGCATCTTGCTTGGTCGAGGGGCAGTGAAACAGAAGAATGCCCTCGGCACGATGGACTGGCGCAGTGACTGCAATAATGGGCTCAAACAACTGTGAGGGTGGCACACAGTCAGGCGGTGCTTCTTTCTGTTGTACACAAGGTGTTAGAAGTTGGCGTCCACTTGATGGCACCGAATCACAGTCCACCGTGGACAAAGGATGATTTGGATCTCTAGAGTAGGCAGGGGAGGGAGTAAAGTAGAGATTGGAGAAAAGCAGAGTAACTATATTTTGCAAACCAGGTGGAAGATTCTAGATTTTAAATGCCATAGATGTATTTCTGTGGGGTTTCCTCTCTCATCTGTCATTTTGTCATTCTGTGGTAGCTTGCACATTGCTTTCATATAATCTTGCTTATTGATAGTAATAGGACTTGAAGCACTGATTGAAGGATTACAGCCTTCAGTATAAATTTCAACTGAATCTCAAGAAAGTTAAAATCCCCACAACGAAACCCAAAGCCAATTTCATAATAAATGGATCAAAGATTCAAGCTATCAAGGATTTAATTACTTGGATTCACAATCAACCCTCATGGAAGCAACACACAAGTTTCACTGTTTTGGACAAATCAGCTGCTGCTGCTTAAAAAATAAGACTTCTTCCAAGTGTTAAAGAGAAAGGTGTTATTTTGAGGACTAAGGTACACCTACGCCAAGCCACAGTCGTTTTAATAGCCTCACATATGAATAAGAAAGCCCGAGGCAGAATTGCTGCATCTGAATTATGGGGCTGCCAAAGAATATTGAGGTTCTATGGACTACCTGAAGAACAAGCAAATCTGTCTCGAATGAAGTACAGCCAGGATGTTCTTTAGAATCACAGATGGCAAAACTCAGTTTCACCCACTTTGAGCATGTTCTCAGGAGAGATCAGTCCCTGTAACAGAACATCATGTTTGGTAAAGCAGAGGGTTAGTGAGCAAAGGAAGATCCTTGATGAGATGGATTGACACAGTGGTTATGACAATGAGTTCAACCACACTTATTGCGAGAATGGCGCAGAACCAGGCAGTGTTTCGTTCTGTTGTACATCAAGTTGCCGAGTCAGCCTCAATGGCAACTAACAACAGCAGCAGTTGCAAAGCTTGCACAATACAAAACGAGAGCTGAGTTATATTTCTAGCTCTCGGGCAGCTGGGCTTTCGGTGCGCAAGGTCAGAGTGAGGGTTGAGAAATGAGGAGCTGGTTGCATTCTCCAAAGTACAAGGAGCTGTGAGTGATTGGGATGAGGGCGAACTCACTGGGTGGCGGAGGTTCAGTGATATTATTTTTGCCATATTTGAGGGAGATCTGGATTCAATGCCTGAGGTTGCAAGCCTTCACCTACCCATCTGTTAGTGGTAGCTCTCCTGTTGCAATGATGCTGACCAGTTTCTGGGAGCTTCCAGATGAAGAGACTAGAAAGCCCAGGAAATCAACTTGGGAATATCAGTCCATGAGAAGTCTATGGCACACATCACTCTGACCTTGTGTCTGATGCCATCAGGAGTCAGGACCCAATTTGGTGGTAGCAACAAAAACAATGGAAATAGTTGAATTGGAGTTATTTGGGGGTGGACTTGGTAGAACTTGATACTTCTAGTATGAGGAAGCTTCAAAAAGTTCGTGGGAAAATTCTATTATCTTTTAATTCAAAAAGCCCCATTCTATAAGAATCTCACTGCTATCTGATTCCAATGCATAGCAAACCTATAGGATAGGGTAGCACTGCCCTTAGGGTTTCTGAGATTGTAACTCTTTATGGAAGTAGAAAGCCTAGTTTTTCTGCAAAGA
>NW_022111370.1:8913166-8919229 GCF_000313985.2 Echinops telfairi
TGAGTCAGAATTGATTTTATAGCAGAGGGTAATAGGGAACTAATTTGGAATAGGGCATGGTATGATTTTCTACTTTCATATCTTGGTCATAATATTGCAGATGCATATTTATCACTGTGAAGTGGCTGAGCCTGTCTCCAACTGTGGCCTCTTTTTGTGCCCCTGGCCTTGCATGATACAATTTGTATCGGACAGAAGAAAGGCATAGACATGGGTACAAAATCTGAATATGCCTATTAACATTTCTCCCAAAGAATGTGGTGAGCTTTAGAAATCTGCGTAGAGTCAGTCAGGGCCCTGGTCAGCACATCCTGCTGCTCAGGAAAAGGGCAAGCACAAAATATTTACAGTCACGGAGAAATGGCCTCATAAAAATGCATAAGGGTGTGTGCTCGGAGTGATGACTTGGATGGAAAAACCCCGTGTTTATATACTGTTACACTAAAAATATTCACACCTCATCAAATTGTCAGCGTTGTTTTGCTGGCAACAATGAGATTTCTTCCTCCTGTAAGGCAGGAATAGCTCTCGGCAGAGTACTGCACATGATGTCTCATTAACGCTTCCCAGATCCCAGCGAGGTGGGTGGTGAGGGGTAAAGTTGTTGTTGTTTCTGAAGAGAATAGAAAAGATTCACCACGCCCCGCCGCCCCTCTGCCCTGCTGACATTGCTTCACCGAATGACACGGGACCAATGACACAGGACGCTCTCATGGCCCGAATTGTCCACCCCTCCCCTGCCCCCAGCCCTGCCAAATAGATGTTAAAGGTTCTAACCCTTCGGACACGAATGTGTTCTTGCTAAGAAAATAATTTATAAGTTACCAAGGGTTCGTGAGGGAGGGAGGGATGGTGGAGGAGGGAGGGGGAAAATGAGGAGCTGATACGAAGGGCTCAAGTAGATAGCAAATGTTTTGAGAATGATGATGGCAACAAATGTACAAATGTGCTAGATACATGGATAAATGTGCTTTATACAATTGATGAATGTATGGATTGTGATAAGAGTTGTATGAGCCCCCAATAAAATGATTAAAAAAATATATAAATCAAGTTTTCAATAAAAAACAAAACAACAACAACAAAAAAAAAAATGGATGGATGGATGGATTGTGATAAGAGTTGTACACGCCCCCAATAAAATGATTTTAAAAAAAAAAGGAGTCTTCAAAGATCCTATCCATTAAGTTGATGTGTGGTCATGCTTGAGGAGGGTGGGGCCTGATTCAAATTCCATGGTGTCTTTATAAAAGAGGACTGCCATGGGAAGAGAGGGGCAGTGATTGGAGGGATTTACAAGCCAGGAAATACCCAGAATCACAGGCCATCATCAGAAACTAGGAGAGAGTATGGGACACATTCGCCTTCATGCTCTGGGTCCTCAGAAGCCAGTCACATGGCTGAAACCCTTATTTTAGATTCATAGTGTCCAGAACTATGAGGCAATGCATAGGGGATAAAACCCAAACCAATTCGCTGCCATTGAGTCAATGCCAACTCATCGTGTCCATGTTGGGCAGAGTTGAACTGCCCCTGCAAGTGTCTGGCTCAAAAGTCTGTCTCTTGTGCAGTTTCTGGTGGCTTCCAACTGCTGACCTTTGTTGTTAGCAGTCACACCATGTGTGACCACTATGTCACATCTGTTAAGTCTTCCCATTTGCAGCACTTTGTTAGGATTTCCCTAAGAAACTGGCGGGTCTTGGATGGTGCAAATGGTGACTGGGCTCGCTTGCTATTGAAAGGTTGTCAGATTGCATTCACCCAGTTGTCTTGGGCAAAAAAAATAAAAAAAAATATATATATATCTGACTGTCTGCTTCAGATTAATCAGTCAGTGACAATCCCGTGGATCCTATCCTGCTCTGACACATGAAGGGCTGCCATGAGTACCCACAGAATACATGGTTATTGACTGGGGATCCGAAATGAGTATGATGACCTCTGCTCTCCCGTGTTTGGAGTTTGATTCATTCACCATGACTCTGGGAGCTCATTCTTCTTCCTTCGCTCCACGCATCTGTGTCCCACCGTGCTGAGGAGGCAAGAGAACCCTAGAGGAGGGAAGAACATTCCTCCAGGGCTTCTCAACTACTCCATGGAGGATCTGGACCCAGCTCGCCAATATCCTCCTCTCAGAAAAGCAGGGTGAGCAAGAGCTCTAGCCGGAATTAATACTGCAGAGCCGTGAGTGAATGATGGAATTGTCTCTTCTAGCCATAGCCTTTGTTCCTCCCACCACATAACCCTCATTTCCTCAGGGATCTAGGTTTAAAAAGTTGAAGAAAATGCAGATTCCATTGTATGATTTCGCTGTGAGTGATTTCCATCCGGCTGGGTAAAAAGTGAGCCATTTCGGAAGCAGTGTGGGGAATCCTCCACCAGGATTGTCAGGAGTGCAGTGTGCCTTTTAGATCTTGAGTCAGGAGTGCAGTGTGCCTTTTAGATCTTGAGGTTCATGTGCCATGAACCGCCTTGATCCAGGAGACAGCTTTGGCACCAGAGGAGTAATTGAGGAGCCACAACAGTAGAACTAGGAACCAGAGCATGAGACAGAGTGGTGGAATTCCTAGCTCCCAGAGTAATGTCGCTGAGTGCTTTGGGGAAGGAGACTGGTCTGTAGAGTGGGGTGCCTCTAGCCACTTAATTGGGGGAGTTTTATTTGCTGAACTGTGGGGCTAAAGCTGAGTGCTTTCTGGTTAAGGCACATAGCAGAATGGCATGCCATTTGGGCATTTATTAGTAGGCCTAAATGACTTTGTAACATTACCTGAGCAGGAAAGACACCATGTCAAGAGGCTGAGGGCCAGAGAAAGACTTACCTGCCAGCAAGGCAGAGAGGAGCCTGTACTGACTAAATAACCGTATCCTGAGCATTTCTCACATGAATTGTACCTGGTAACTTCCTCAGGAAACCCCTTAATTATAACCACTGGCTGTGAGCTCTGTGTGGCCATTGCACTGAATTATAGAACCTATCTGAAAAAGTAGATAGAACTGTGAGACAGAGCAAATGTCTACTGAACGCCAATATGTTTGGCTGGCTTGACTAGAGAAATAAATCCAAGGAAACGTATATGTGTAAGCAAGCTTAATACCAAGAGGTAATTATGCATCAATAAAACAACCCAGCCCAGCCCAACTCAAGTCTGTAAGTCTGATACTAGTCCACAAGTCCCTCTTCAGACTCACATAACCACAGGCAATGATGCAGAATGCAGGGAGATCACAGGCTGGTGGGAGGTGCAGAGTTGTGGATGCAATGGTGTTGGCCACATCACAGGGCTCACGCAGAAGATAAGAGAGAACAGTAAATGTGATTGTCACACAAAAGGATTATTCCATCCTTGCTTGTTCCCGCTGTCTCTTTCACAACCACAGACTTGGAGGATTTTAAATAATCCTATCAGAAAACAAATCCAAGTTTGTCTATTGTATTAGTTTCTCCTATCCCTTTACTCCTGATTTTCTAAGGTGGATGATTTATTTTTTAGTTTCACTTCTCTTTCTGTAGGTCACACTCTTTAACTACATGTAAGAAGGTCATTCAAGTCATATCATTCAACCTTGTTGGTAGTAGGAACCATAATGCCAGTTGACTGACCGATTGACATGTACTGAACATCTAGTCATTGAAAGGGAGGCTGAAAGTTAGGGATAGTGGACTCAAGGGAGCCAAGAGTTGCTACATGTGTAATTATGCACGTGATAACACTGGGCTTTAGTTCCTTTTCTTAATGATGAATATAAATATTTCAATCTTTGAAATCAAATGAGATCATTACTATGAAGTATTTAACTTCCTTATTGCCTGGCAATAACAAAACTCAAACCCATTGCCCTACAGTCTATTCTGACTCATGTGTAGGGTATAGAGTATATAAGGGCCATAGTATAGAGTAGAACTGCCCCATTTGGTTTCCAAGGATATAAATCTTTACAGAAGCAGAGTGCAGAAAACAGATGGTGGGTTTGAAATATCAACCTTTTGATGAGTGGTTAAGTGCTTAACCAGATTCCACTAGGGCTCCTTCCCTGGCAAATAATGAAGGTCTATTAAGACTTATTTATTAGAATCAAGGCCAAATTTTTAGTGAAGGGAAATTTACAAATTAATTTCCAACTCAAGGTAGTACATGATCATTCACAAATCCAATGCCCTTTAAAAATGTCATATTACAGGCTTAATAATTAAATATAAATACACTAGAAAGAATACAAAATGCACACCCACATACCACTTCTTATAGTTTTGATTCCGCACCTCCCCTCCCCCTCCTCCGCCCCCGCCCCAACTAATTACAGAAAATAAGCATCTCAGGTTGGAAGAAAGTCAAATTCCAATTGGGGAAGAACTCTCTCTTCTGTCAAAGTAGACTTGACCTTAATGATAAAGCTGAAGGAAAGCCCTTAGGGACTTCATTTTCTCACGGGGTGTATTAGTCTGGGTACTTTAGAGAAACATCCACAGAAACTCATGTATAAGAGAGAGTTTTATGTTAAGGTTAAGAAGTGCGCATCAAGAATCTGCCAACCCAGTACTGCCCAAGCCCACAAGTCCAACATTAACCTATATGCCTGACACCAATCCACAAAGTCCTCCTCCATCTCACAAGACAGACACAATGATGCCAACTAGGAGGAAAGCCGAGTCAGTGAATGTGTAAACATCTCAGCGCTGGCAGGGGTCTCCACACAGGTGCTCCAGCATCCAGGGCTGCATCGGGGTAGGTCCATGTGGCTTCTCCTTGGGGATATCTTGCAGGAAGTCAGCCTTGCAAGTTGAAGCAGGTAACTGCTAAGGCAACTGCACCCTGGTCCAACCATCACAAAGCAAGAGATCCAAGAACTAGAAAGGCGAGGCTCACTGAGCCATTTATTCCTCTGCCCTTCAATTAATCCCACATGTGTTTATCGGCCAGGTTGGCACAATAAACTAACTCATGGGGCATGACTCAAAATGAGAACAAGCAATTGCAAACATCTATTATGAACCAGTGTGGACTGTGTTAAGTATGAATCTAGGAAAATTACAAGTCATCAAAAATGAAAGAAATCACATAAAAATTCATATCCCAATCAGTAGTCAACTGAAATGGACTAAAAACACCCTCACTCTATTGAGTTGATGCTGACTCCTAGTGACCCCAAAGAACAGGGTAGAACTGCCTTTGTGAGTTTCTGAGACTATAACTCTAGTAGGACTAAGACTTTCTACTCCAGTAAATCGTTTCAGCTTCAGAAACTACACAAGAATCAAATTGGCTACCTGTATGGGCAAAGATGATGCAGAAGCTCAATGTCATCAGTCAACACCAGGTCAGAGGACAACTGTGGAACAGACCATCAATTGCTCATAAGCAAGTTCATGTCGAAGCTTAAAAAATTAAAAAACAAATCCTTGAGAGTCAAACTATGATTTTCAGTTTATTCCGCCTGAATTTGGAGGCTATCTCAAGAACAAATTCCCTGCTGTGATCACTAATGACTAAAGTTCAAACAGCTATGGTATAAAAACAAGAATATGATGCACGAAGAAAGCAAAAGGTCATTACAAATATAGGAAAGAAAGAAAGAGAAGATGAAGTTGCATGACAGAAGAGACTCTGAAACTTGTTCTCGAAGAAGGTTTAGCTAAATAAGTGAAAGACATTCCGATGAATGAAAACTAAACAGAAAATTGTAAAGAGTTGCTCAAGAAGACAAAATGAAGCATTATAATAAAATGCACAAAGACTTGGAGTTAGAAAACTGAAAGAGAAGAACACACAGTGTATCTCAAGATGAAGGAACTGAAAAGAAAAATAAATCTCAAGTTGCAATATTGAAAGTTTACTTGGGCAAAATATTAAATAACGTAAGAAGTATCAAAAGAAGTTTGTGGGACTACACAGAGCCATTGTACGAAAAAAAAAAAAGGATCAACAATAAGATCTGTAAAAGCCCCCCAATAAAATGATTAATAAAAAAAGGAAAAGAAATAACGATCAACATTGCAGCATTCCGAGAGGGAGCACAGGAGATTCAAGGAGGAAGTTCAAGTGGCACCAAAGGCTTCAGTGAAAA
>NW_022111370.1:8919661-8921531 GCF_000313985.2 Echinops telfairi
TGTGTGTGTGTGTGTGTGTGTGTGTGTGTGTGTGTGTGTGTGTTGTTCTGTTCTGGACTATGCAAAGGCATTGGACTATGTGGATCATAAAAAACTATGGATAACACTGGTCAGAACAGGACTTCCAGAGCACTTTAATATGCTCAGCCACCACCTGCACATGGGCTAAGAGATAGTCCTTCGAATAGAACAAAGGGTTTGGTTTAAAAGCAGGAAAGTTGTGTGTCAAGGTTGTATGTTTTCAACACACTTATTCATTCTGTATGCAGAGAAAATCATGCAAGAAATTAGAGTCCTTGAAGCAGAGTGAAACATCAAGACTAGAGCAAAATTCATTAACACTCTGATATGCAAATGCCCGTGGAACTCTTAGATGTGCTGAAATACTTGACGAAGATCCTAATCCTTGATGTGGTTTCCAATTCTATGTAACAAAAACAGAAATCCTCACAACTGGACTAGATAACATCATGTTACATGGAAAAAACACTGAAGTGGTCAGGAATTTCAGTTGACTTGGTTCCGCAATCAATATATAGGCAGCTTAAGCAGTCACCAGCTGCCCTGCTCTATGAGAATCTGCAGAAGTCAGTTTCAAGTGTTAAAGAGCAAAGATGTCGCCTTGAGGAAGCCGTGGTATTTTTAGTTGCCTCATAAGCATGTGAAAGCTGAAGAATGAATAAATTAGACCGAAGAAGAATTGATGCATTCGAAATATGATGTTGGAGAGGAATATCGAAAGTACTATGGTCTTCCAGAAGAATATGGATACAGCAGTCTACATTTACCTATTCCATTTTTTTATAGAAAATTAAGTTGTTTCCTTTTTGTTGTTGTATTCAGTGTTTCTATCAGCATTACTAAATGACCTTGTGGTGAATTGTTAAACATTATTTTTATCTAATCATGTTTCTGTCAATAGTATTAACATGCCTTGTGGGCTAGCTAGAGTCTTTGCACTATATGTGCCAGTGGGTGAAAGTCGTGTCATGGGATTTGGATGTCTTCAGTTTTACTACACAATGTCATCAGATTGTTTTATACAAGGTAGTTAAACCTGATTGATTCAGATCATCATCAACGTATAGTATTCTCAGAAACATATTTTGCCAGTATGTTTCATGATAAATGGTTTAATTTGTATTTATTTGATTATTAGTGAATTGCATACACTTAACTGTTTATTGGTCATTAAGTCTTCTCTTTAAGGTAAATACTCACTCACGATTTACCCCATATTTAAAACATTAGATTATTTACCTTTTACTTATTGATGAATATTTTTCTACAATCATCTGGATCCTAAGTTGCCCTTACAGGATAGAGTCTCAAAAAGCTCACAAAGAAATTCCATTATTTTTAAATTCTACTTTTCCACACACTTTCTTAAGCTCCCTTGTAGATTCCCAAACATCTTCTCTCAGTTTGTGGCTTGTCATGTCAGTTTCTTCACTTTCTTTTTGAATGAACACATGTTCTTAATATCTCCAATAATATCATTCATTTCCTCAGGATTTGTACTTTCCATTTCTTATTTAGTAATGGTTCCCTATCCAGATGTCATAGTAGTTCCTATGTGATATTCCAGAAGTTTTTAGTCTTTGCTTTTTTGATTTAAATAGCTAATCCACCTGGAATTGATTTTGGGTATGGTGTGAGATAATGATAAAATTTTGTTTTTTAACAATATGAAACACCAAGTGCTTTAAAGTAATTTATTGAATATGTCTCTTTGACATTGATCTGCCACACTGGCTCTGTCATAAATCAAATCTCTATATATGTAAGGATCTGTTTCTGAACTCTTATTCTCAAGCATTTATTTTTCAATCAGTAGACCACCATCTGGTTTTAATTACCATCACCTAAT
>NW_022111370.1:8922332-8927878 GCF_000313985.2 Echinops telfairi
TGGTAACATGTACAAATGTGCTTGAGACAATGGATGGATGTATAGATTGTGATAAGAGTTGTACGAGCCCCCAATAAAATGCTTAAAAAAATAAAGCTTTATAATATTTCCCATAAAGCCTTGTATGCTTTCTATTATTTCTATTTACTATTATAAATTGCTCATATTAAAAAAAAACACTTCCTGCTTTTCAAATGAACATATTTTAAAATTAATTTACATCAGGACCACAGGATCACATATGTACTGAGAGATAGCATATGAGCAAGAGCTAATGGTATTGATGGTAGAAGTCCAAGCTACACTAAAGGCATTAGTGGAAACAAGGCTCCAGCTATTGATGGTGTTGCAGGGAACAGCAATGGAGGTTGACATATATATGACCTCGTCTAGCTTGCCTAGTGTCAGGAGGCAGGAATCATCTGTGCCTCCCCACTTCGTCTGAATCCGATGGTTCCTCCAATAGCATTCTGCTTCTCGGCTGGGTCTAATATTTCATTGCAATGGCCACACAGAACACATAGACAATGCTCACAATTAAGTGTCCTTATGAAGGGAGCAATACGTAGGAAGTAAATGGGACCAGCCTACAATTAGGATATAGCCATTGGCCCACGACAGCTCCTCTCTTCAGCCAGCAGCCCAGGCTTCAGGAGAGGTGTTCTCAGCCACATGGCCACCAAGTCTCTGTCTCTCAGCCACATGGTTCCTTGGTCTTTGTTTTCCTGTACCAAGAAACCAGCCTCTTGCTGTACTCCACAATCCGATAGTTTCGGTGTAGTTCCTCTTGATCCTTCCAATCGTTTCTGTGCCATAGTCTCAGATACCTCTAGTCTTGACCTCCACAATTTCAGACAGAGGTCTTAGATGGTCTTAATCTTTTCTCCATTTATCACAGTATTACGTTTTAATCCATATTGAAGGCTTTAATCCTTGGTCTTGATCAGCAAGTGCTTTAAGTCCTCCTAATTTTCAGCAAGCGTATTATATATATACTATACATGATACTTAGGTTTTATATTAACTTGGGTGAGCCAAGATGCCTGCATAATATGATCTAATATAATGTGCTCAACTCCATGATGGGATCTTCCCTGAAGCAGCCAAGCACTTGTGGGAAGAATAGCACAGAGTACCACATCGTTAATCTGTTCATACTCTTGATACAATTGAGAGAGGTTTCATTCAGGTAGTGGCCTACCTTCCCTGTAAATTGGCACTGTTGGAAGCTAGCTTACTTCTACTTCTGGATATGGGACGTGCATCTGGTGTGTTGACTTCCACTTATATTGCCTGTCAGTCCAAGGAGTCATCAGAAGACTGGTGACCTTAGATTCATTGGACTGGCGTAAGATTCGTTCAGCTCTGTGTCCACCAGTGTGAGGTCTTCCTCCTACTTCATCTTGCTCCCAGTGCTACAGGCCCCACAGCTTCAAGAGTCAGAAGCCTTCAGCTTACATCTGATCCATAGCTGTGAACTGGACTGGTCTTACCCACTTCTACAACTGCGTGGCCACTTATGGATCTAAAACTCGTTTGATATTCATAAGCAAACCAACACATCATGTAAAAAAAAAAAAAAAGAAATTGTGGTGGAACGGGAACACTTGTACATTGTTGTTGGGAATGAAAACGGGTGCATGCTGAGGAAAACAGTTTGACCGTTCCCCCAAATAGTTAGACACCGAGTTACTAGCTGAGTAGCATTTCTGCACTAGGCACATTCTCAAAATAATTGAAACCAGGAACTCAAATATATACATAGTAAAACTGAGACATAAAAATAAATGAGCCCAACCAAATTCATTGCCATCAAGTCAATTCTGCATATTGAGCCTATAGGCAGAGCAGCCCTGCCCCGCAGGGTTACGGAGTTTGTAAATCATCACGGAAACCGACTATCACATCTTCCTTCCCCAGAGTTGCTAGTGGCTTTGAACCACCAAATTTTTGGTTAGCAGCCGCATACTTGACACACCAACTATTAGGGGTCTTTAAAGAGAAATGAAGTTCTTATTATGCCACAACATGGCTGAACCTTGAAAACATTGTATTAAAGGCAATGAGCCACACACCAGAGAACAAATATTGGATCATTCCATTTATATGAAGGGCAGATTGAGAAGCTAATGCTTAAAGGTTACAGAATTTCTGTTTGAGGTAATGACATTTTGAATAATATTTAAGCTGTAATTAATTGTCAATCCAATTATCGTTCCCCTTTATTGACCTATCCTATAGTTCATATACAGAAAATCATGCAAAAAAGAAACAAAGAAACAAAATCAATGAAAACACAAATCAGAGAGAAATTTCCATCAAAAAGGAAAGCAGAACATATTAAAATCAGAAACAACTTTAAAGTGGGTCAAAAGTTAAATAAAATGATACATTTCAACCTAGCTATATTTTACCCTAATTACATCCGCCACAATCGACTAGGGGCAGGGCACGGGAGGCTGGGGGAAATGGATACCTAACAACAATGAGGAAGGAAAAGAAGAACACTTTCTGAGGTTGATTGTGGGGATGATTGTACATCTCTTCTTGGTATGCACTGACTATTAAATCTATTCTAGATGAAAAAATACTTAAAAGGCAAAAAGATCACTGGATTGCAGAGTTAAAATGAAAAGCATATTTTCTACAATAAAAATATTAAAGGAAGTGAAAGACTGCTGTTATGCTTTGGTTGGACCTTGAAAATTTTAAGTTAAGTGAAAGAAGCCGCGCAATGAAGTGTTATTATGTGATTCCATTCGTATGAAATAGCTGGAATTGGTCTGTCTATTGGGACACAAAGTAGACACTTCATGTCCAAGGTTTTGGATGAGGCGAGAATGAGGAATAACTGTTAATGGATGTGGATTTCCTTTGGGGTGATGAATGCCAATTAAGGATACTCGAGGGCCATGTCAGACCTCCTCTGCCTTCCCTATTGCCATGCCTCCATGAACTATTAACTATGATCTCTCATTACCTACTCTGACACCAGCTGTTCTCCCACAACACTCTACATTCATGCTGGATTCCACAATTCATTGCAGTAGCCATACACAACTCACAGAGGATACTCACAGTTAATGGGCTTTATTAAGGAAGTTGATAGGTTACTGTAAATCAGGATTGGCAAACAGTAAGAATAGTCATCAGTGTCCTCAGCTAGCAGTCACGTCTCTCTCTGGTGCTCAGTCTCTCAGCCATATGGAAGCCCTGTCCCTCTCTGGTTCTTAATTTCTCAGCCACAGGGCCCCTTGATTGTGTACCCCATGGGCCAAGAAGCCTGCCTGCTTGTCACTCTGTCTCACAATTCCATAGTCTTCATCCAGAAAAGGAGAAGGTACCTATAGACTCTATGCTGGTCCTCTGAGTCTCCATGTCACCGTTGGTGATGTGTCTAGTCTCAGCAGCCTCTGCCATTTCAGACAGAGGTCACGAGCATGCTTTTCTGAGATCCATGGGGTTTCTCTCTTCTCGTACTGATTTGAAGATGACTCAGCTTTATAGCTGGCTCATCTGTATAACTATCACTGACCAATTTGCATAGTCCCATCCAATCATTTGTTGGGAGTTACAGCGACGTGGGTAGAAGATCCACATTAGAAAAAATCTTCACTCCAAGAGAACAACAAGGGATTTAAAATCATAGGTAAGGAGGGCATAGAATGTCTGGTGGGCTTTCATCAAGTTCAGTGCCTCCTAGAGGAATTACTGAGAGCCAAATGAAGGTCAAACATGATAGTGGGACAGGAGGAAAGTAAAAGGAAATAGAGGAAAGAACTAGGAGGCAAAAGACATTTATAGTGGTATAAATATAGGTATGCATATTAATACATATATTAAGATATAATGATAGGGATATATGTCTATGTACAAATAATTACATGCTAAGTATTAAGGTAGCAGATAGACTTTGTGCCTCTTGTCAAGTCCTCCCTCAACACAAGAACACTATGTTCTAATAACCTGGCATTCTGTGATGCTCACCTTCCTGACACAATCGCTGAAGATGAAATGGGTAAATAAGTAAAGGTGGTGAAGAAAACCGATGGTGTCCAGCTCTTACAAAATATAACATTTGGGGTCTTAAAGGCTTGAAGTTAAACAAGCAGCCATCTGGCAGAGAAGCAACAAAGCCCATATGGAAGAATCACTGTGTGATCATGAGGTGCCAACAAGATCAGGTATCAGACAACAGAAGATCCAAAGCAAGCAATCATATTGGTGCCAATGAGGGAGATCAGAGTGAAGACCCAAAGCCCATTTGTAGACAATTGCACATCCCCTCCCAGAATGGTTACAAGGAAGGGACTAGTCAGCCAGGGTGTAGTATAGCACTGATGAAACACACAACATTCCTCTATTTCTTTATTGTTTCGTCCCACAAAATATCATGACCCCAGGGCCTATCTTACAAATCCTGCTAGCCCTTAGCATGTACACTGGTACAACTAGGACAGATAAACTATTCTGGGACAATAATTGGATTAACGATACCATGATGAGGGCCAAGACCCAAAAAACATGAGTGAAGGAAGACAGTGGATGTTGTAACATATGAAAGTAATAATAGTGTATAATTTATCGTGGGTTCACGAGGAGGGGAGGGAAAAATAGGAGCTGACACCAAGGGTTCAAGTTGAAAGAAAATGTTTGGAAAATGATGGTGGCAACATATGTACAAATGTGCTTGACACAATTGATGTATGAATTGTTATATGAGCTGTAAGAGTCCCCAATAACATTTTTTATAAAAAATAAAATGTCATAGAATATTTGCGTAAAAATAACAAGAAAAGAAAAATGGAAGAAGGTAGAAATGGAGATTCCCCTGTGTTCATATCAGAAAGGACTGTGAAAAATAAACCTTTCATGCTATATGCAACTAGGGGTACAGCAATGAAGTGCTCAACAGAAAGGGAGAAAGGCTGGCAGTTTTTATTTAAATGAAACCATTTTACTGGGGCTATCATCATTCCCAACCATTTTCTTTCTCCTTGAGCCTCCCTCACTCCCTCCCCCACCCCCCCACTCTGCTGAATCCTTGATAATTTATAAAATATTTTTATTTTCATATTTTACACCGTCTTCTCTCTCCTTTCACCCATGTTTCTGTTGTCCATTCCCCTGGCCAGGGGTGGGGGCGGTAGGGGAGTGCATGTAGATTACTGTGAACAGTGCCTCCTTTCTCCCCCTTCTCCCCCCAAATTTCCTCCTACCCTCATGACATCGCCTTGCTACTCTCAATCTTGATCCTGAGGGGTTTATCTGTCCTGGATTCTGTGTCAAGAGGTCTTATCTGTAGTATGCACATGCTGCAGTCTAGCCAGATTTGTAAGATAAAACTAGGGTCATGATAGTGGGGGTGGGGGAGGAAGCATTAAAGAACTAGAGGAATGTTGTGTGTTCCATCAGTGCTAGACTGCACTCTGGCTGGCTCATTCCTTTCTTGTGACCCTTCTGTGAGGGGATGTGTAATTGTCTACAGATGGGCTTTGTGTCTCCACTCTGATCCGCCTCATTCACATCAAAATGGTTGTTTGTTT
>NW_022111370.1:8928859-8930370 GCF_000313985.2 Echinops telfairi
TGGTGAGGCCAACCCTATGGTCCTCTCTGTGCATTTGCTGCTCCACATGTGGAATGTCATTCTGGAAGCTTGGTGGGCCAGGAGGCTGTTCTCTCTCTCTCTTTACTCCTGTGTGGTCTGGGCAGACCTGCCACACTCCCCAGGCTGTATCTTCAGTGCTGTTCCTCTGGGGAGGAAGTTTGGCAGTTTGAACCCACCAAAGAAACACTTTCTCTGTTTCTGTAATGAAAACCCACTGCAATTCTACTGTGTCACACTGTGTTACTCTAAGTCAAAATGCAACTCTATAACATCCAACAAGACAGTTTATCATAACCAAACTTATCTTCAATAATGTAATCTCAGCATGTTTAATCTTAAATTAAGTTAAATGAAATCAAATGTGTTTCCATATTAAATTGAGCATAATAATGTTCATAAATGTAAGTTTTTAATGAACCAAGTTAAATACACTAATATGCCCAATTTACTTAGTGACAGTGAGTTGGTTCCAACTCACAAGGACCCTATTGAACAGAATAGGTCTACCCCTTTGTATTTTTGAGACTTTATTTCTTTGTAAGAGTATAATGTCTTATCTAGTTCCTGCAGAGTGACTGGTGATTTTGAACCACTGACCTTGTGGTTAGCAGCTCAAGAATAACAGTCCCTGAGCTCCAAAGCACCCAAATTAATACCTCAGCATATGTAACTGCACACTACATGATAATTACTATGTTTAAGATCCAGTGTCTAGCCTCAAGGATTTAGACAGAAACATACCCTGAAAAATGGCTGGTCTCCAAGGACATGGGGGAAATGAGAAATTTAAAAATAAAAAGTTTACGTTTTAAATTCTGCTCTTTGGACCTTCTCCCGGGTGTTGCTTAGCAACCAGTGGAGGAAAAAAGAGCACTATGGTTGTTCATCTCTTCTGTTCATCAGATGGTAAGGTGGACAAGGTGGGTCTGAAATGGTGGGCAGAAATTAACCTCCTCCAGCTACCCACCTGTCTTGGAAGGAGGGCCCTTCTGCTTCCAGTAACCTCTTTGTATTTTCAGAGCATATCCCATTCTTGCACCTGGGTCCTGCTCTCTCCTTTAACCAGTGCAGATCAATCCCCTAATGAACTCTCCCGTAGACTATGTTCTTGCACGAGAGTCAGCGAGACATAAGCTCTGTCCCATTGCTGTCATATACCAATTCATTTGAGTTTTCTGAACACTGACATGCTGAGCCTACTTTTCAGTTTTGAGGGTCCAGGATATGTTGACTTATGAGTTTACTGAATTGTACTTACCTACTGAGCTGTTTCTTTTTAAGCATTCATGAGCTGACCATAGAATATTCTGGAGATTCCTCTCAACTCAGTCTGAATTTATTCTGTGGTTAAATATGTCTTGCTTGTTTCATGACAGAAAGGTCTTCTCTAGGTTTTTAAATATTGTTGGTGGTCTTTTATTTCATACTATTTATTTTAATTTTTGTTTGTATATTATTAATATTTTTTCTTTCTACTTTTTGTTTTTTTT
>NW_022111370.1:8933950-8936307 GCF_000313985.2 Echinops telfairi
AAAAAGACAGATGGATCCTGGAGAATGACAGAGGACTACCTGGCAGCCCTCAAGACTTGAAGGACCAGTGTCTCACAACTCTCTAACACATTTGAATTATACTGAGCCATTTGTACTGTTTTATAATTTAACTGTTTATTTCTTGTGTTATATATCTAGTTATATAAATATATATATATAATTATTAGTAATCTGGTTTTGTCTCTCTAGAGAACCCTGTCTAACACAGTGTGAGATGAAAATAATAACAATTCACAATCTATCAAGCAGTTATGAGGGTGGGGGGAGGGAAAGAGCTGATACCAGAGGCTCAATAGAAAGTAAATGTCTAGATTGCTAAAAGTCAGAACCATTTCCATG
Organism: Echinops telfairi; assembly: GCF_000313985.2. Taxonomy (NCBI): domain Eukaryota; kingdom Metazoa; phylum Chordata; class Mammalia; order Afrosoricida; family Tenrecidae; genus Echinops; species Echinops telfairi. Next base: position 8,934,311 of record NW_022111370.1, read on the forward strand.
GCACCTAACAACAACGACCACCACAACACAAGATCCTAGAGGTGTATAGCTCCTAAATGAAGCTGAAGAGACCATTTAAGTATGGTATCAACACCTCTGAGAAGAGAGCTGAGTCATAGATGCATGCATGTAGGAGTAAGGCAAAAATGATCATTAGAGATAACAGTTGCCTGTATGTAAAGAATTAGGACAACCTATGTTCCAACATGCCTGATTCCATTGATGTATAGATTGTGACAAGAGTTGTATGAGCCCCCAATAAAATGAATTTTAAAAATTTGCTGAAAAACTCGCCTTATACACGAGTATATATGGTAAGTGGAAAATGCTACACACTAAGGACTTCTTTTAGACATGCTTCCTTCCATCATCTCCCTGTTTTTGCTTATTCAACAAATTTCATTTTTTGTTATCATGGCATTTTAATTTTTGTAACAAAAGACAGATAATTCATTATAATGTGAAAAGCAATAACAATACTTTTAAGCAATAGCGTGCTCTTGTTTAATGAAATGGTAGCTATGTTAGCCTAAGGACTATTATGATGGTTAAATAATGTAACTTCTATTCTGCTTTTCCTATTTTTATTTTTGTTGTTGTGAGGTGCCATCGAGTCAGTTCCAACCCACAGCAACAATATGGACAACAGAGCAAAACACTGCCCAGTTCCGCACCATCCTCACAGTTCTCCTTCTGCCTGAGCCCATGGCTGCAGCCACGGTGTCGATGCGTCTCATTGAGGGCCTTCCTCTTCATCGCTACCCCTGCACTCTACCAAGCATGAGAATCTTTTCCAGAGACCGGTCTCTCCTGATACTATGTCCAAAGTGTGTAGGACACAGTTTTCCCACCTTTACCTCTGAGGAGCACTCTGGCCTTACTTCGTCCAAGATAGATCTGTTCGTTCTTTTGGTAGTCTGTGGTACTTTCAATATTCTTCTCCAGCATCACCATTCAAATGCATCCATTCTCCTTCAGTCCTCCTTTTTCAAGGTCCAACTTTCACACATGTATGAGGCCTTTGATAATACCATGGTTTCAAACGGGCACACTTTAGACCTCAAAGAAAGAGCCGTTCTTTTTAATACTCTGAAGAGGTCTTGTGTAGGTTTACCCCGTGTAATGCATCTTTGATCTCTGAACTGCCGGTCCATGAGCCTTGATTGTAGTAATCCAAGCAAGACTAAATCCTTGACAACTTCAACCTTTTTTCCATTTATCATAATGGTACCTATTGGTTCAATTACAAAGATTTTGGTCATAGATTAGCTGAAAGTTTACCTACTGCTTTTATGAACTTACAGGCACCTCAGGAGGGTCATCACTGATCTAGATTAATGGGTTTGCACAATACATTCAGCAACACTGGTCACAATATAGTAGGCTCTAAATTATGCAGCAGTAAGGGAGACCCAAGAAAGAGGGTTGAACTTGAATTAGGGCTCTGGCAGAGAACATTGAAAGTGCCACCAACTGTTAGAAGAGTGAGCAAATCAAGTAGCAAACATGATAGTGAAAAGAAGGCTCAACGGAGTGCCACACCCATTATTTATAGATTGTAATTTAATCCTCTTAATTTTTAGATGAAAGGATTTAAGTTGAGCAACTTGAGCTCGATAAAATTGAAAGTATGGTACCAGTAGCTCACACTCAAATACTAATGAAAACTTTGACCCTTCAAATCCACCCAGAGGAGCCTCAGAAAGAGGATCGGCAATCTGTTTCATAATAATTGAAGCCAAGCCAACCCGAGGCAGGAATTCTACTTGTGCAGGAACATGCGCTGTTGTTGTTGGGTGCTGTGGAGTCGGTCCCAACTCACCAACTCTATGTACAATGGAATGAAGCTCCCCTGTGAATAGGAACTCACTTGATGGAAAAGGTCCTTCTTTTTTTTCTGCAAAGCCACTTTTGGATCCAGTGCTTTGATATGTCCAGTAGAAATGCAAGAAAAAGAAAAATGAGAGGTTTCTATGTGCCAGGTGTTGTATTTGTGT
>NW_022111370.1:8937182-8938648 GCF_000313985.2 Echinops telfairi
AGGAGGACATCATGCTTGGCACAGTAGAGCGGCAGCTAACAGGAGGAAGACCCTCAAGGAGATGGATGGGCACAGTGGGCTCAAGCACAGGAACACTTGTGAGAACGGCGCAGGAGCAGGCAGTGTTTCCTTCTGCTGTGCACACGGTCAGATTGGACTTGATGACACCCCACGCCAATGCCAAAAGGAAAGGCTCAAACACCTTGCCCCGTGTAATACAGGGTTCCAAAGCCAGTGATCTCTAGACCTATGTGCTTCTATTCTACTTAGGGTTATTGTGAGTTGGAACCCACTCTAAGGCACCTAACAGCAACGACAACCTTCTAGGCCACACTACCTTCTCAGATAAACAAGACAGGGTGTCCAAGAATGAAACCAACATTCTCATGTATCCATCTGCCAATCAAGATTTTGGTCTTAAGGATGAAACTCTGAATTTGCCTGATGCAGATAGGCATGCATTTCTTAAACAAAACAAAACAAAAACCCCTCAAGAAGCAAAGCATCAGAACATCTACAATTTTGTTGAATGTTCCTTTTACTAGGGGAGGTGCACTCATAAAGTTAATTGGTATTTTTAATTGCAAAATATTGACACTTAAGTAAATTTAACTCCCCAAAAGGAATCTGTATCAAAGTCCAAAATGTTGGGGGAGAAAGCAATCAACCTTTTCATTGTAAACAATAGTCAATTAAATTCAAATAGTTATTCCTGCTGCATTCAAGCTGTGATTTTAATTATTCTCCAATCTGGAGATTGTATATTAGAGTTTTCACAGTGACTGTAATTTTTGTTCTATTTACAATCGTATAGGATCAGCTTTATGTTAGAAAGTTTTTCAGGTTATACATGGCATCAGGCTACAGATTTGGGATTGTAGAGACCACTGGAACTGCCAAGGTGCTTTCAGGTTTTTAAATGCTCAGTTAAGGGTTATTGGTTAGTTTGGGCTGGTATTTGTGTGTGTGTGTGTGTGTGTGTGTGTGTTTAAGGAAAAAGCAAAACGAATATTGCCAGCATTTGGATTTCTCTAGTAACTCACTAACTAACTAACTCACTGCCATTGAGTCGATGGTCACTCATCATGACCCTACAGGACAGGTTATAACAGCCCATGTGGTTTTCCAAGACTGTAACTCTTTATAAGACAGAAAACCCCATTTTCCTCAGTCAGTCAAGAAATATTTATTAGCTATTTATTATGCATTGAGTTGTGTAGACAATTCACCCAAAGATTGGCAGTTCACACCCAGCCCAGAGAGATGTGGAAGCAGACCTAGTGATCTGCTTTTAAATGTCATAGACTCAAAAAACTCCACGGGACAATTTTGTTCTCCATGACAACTAATAATAATTATTAAGTGTAGGGCTCTCTGGGGGGTGCAAATAGTGGAAATACTCAGTGGCTAGCTGAAACGTTGAGGTTTCAGTCTATCCAGAGGTTCCTGTAAAGAAAGACCTGGAG
>NW_022111370.1:8939086-8942941 GCF_000313985.2 Echinops telfairi
AGCTGAAGAAGACACAGTAAAATATTATAATGAATTATAGAAAAACCTAGAATTATAAAACCGAAAAGGAAGAACGCACACACCATAACTTAAACAGGAAGAATTCAAGGAGAAATTCAAACCGTGAGTTGCAATATTGAAAAATTCTATGGGCAATATATTGAAGGAGGCAGGAAGTATCAAAAGAAGATGGAAAGAACATACACAGTCATCGTACCAAAAAGAACTAGGCCACACCCAACCACTTCAATAGGTAGCATATAAACAACAATCTGCAGGAATAAGTTCAAAGTGCACTAAAAACATTAGGCAAAAATAAGGCTCCAGGAATTGATGGAATTCCAATAGAAATGTTTCAACAAGCCGATGAAACACTGGAAGCACTTATTCATCTATGCCCAGCAATTTGGAAGACAGTTAGTGGGCCAATTGACTGAATGCACCCATTCCAAGGAGAGGTGACCCAACATAATTTGCAAATTATAGAACGATATGATTGATATCACTTGCAAGTACAATTTTGCTGAAGATCACACAACCATGCTTGTAGCAGTACATTGAGAGAAAGCAGTACATTGAAGTTCAGGGCTGATTTAGAAGAGGATGTGGAACAAAGGATATCAGTGCTGATATCAGATGGGTGCTGGCTGGGAGCAGAGAAGACCAGAAGGATGCTTACTTGTGTTTCATTGACTATGCAATGGCACTGACTATGTAGACCCTAGGGAACTCTGAGTAGCCTTGAGAAGAATGGGAATTCCCGAACACTTCATTGTGCTCATGCAGACCTTACACATGAATCAAGCGGTAATCATGCAAACAGAATCCGGGGATGCTGCATGGTTTAAAATCAGGAAAGATATGTGTTGGGGGCGTTTTTTTCTTACCATACTTTTTCAATCTGTGGGCTGAGTGGATAACAAGAGATGCTTGATTAAATGAAGGATGGCATAAAAACTGGAGAAGTTTATTAAAAACTAAGCTATGCACATGACACAATCTTGTTTGCTGAAAGTGAGGAGGACGTGAGGCACTTTCTGATGATGATCAAAGATTGCAGGCTTTAGTATGGACTAAAACTCAATGTAAAGAAAGCCAAAGTCCTCATCAAAAGACCAATAGGTAACATCATGGCAAAAGGAGAAAGCTTTCAAGCTATCAAGGGCTTTTCCTTGTTTAGATTCACAATCAAGGCTCAAGGTAGCAGCAGTCAAGAGATCACACGGCACACTGAATTTGGTAAATCATCTGCACAAGACTTCTTTAGTGTGCTGGAAAGCAAGGCGGTTACTCTGAAGAATGTGGTACACCTGGCGCAAGGCATGGCATTTTCCATGGCTAGCTATCTATCTATCTATCTATCTATCTATCTATCTATCTATCTATCTATCTTCTATCTACCTACCTATCTATCTATCTATCATCTATTTATCTAATGAAAGTTGGAAATTGAATAAGGCAGACTGAAGAAAAATCAGTGCATTTGAATTATGGTGCTGGAGAGGATTCTTGGAAGTACCACGGACTGACAAAAGCACAAACAGATCTCTCTTGAAGAATTACAGTCTGAGTGCTCCCTAGCGGTAAGGATGGCAAGAGTTCGTCTCACGTACTTTGGACATGTTGTCAGATGAGAGCAGTTCCCGGAAAAGGGCATCATGCTCTGTATGTAGGATGGCAGAGAAAAAGATGGTGGGACACAGTGACAACAAGAGTCTCAGACATGGCACTTGTGAGGATGGTGCAGGATGGGGTAGGGTTTCCTTCTGTTATACATAGGCTTGATATGTGTCAGAACTGACTCTAAGACACCTAACAACAATAACAGGAGCCTCGGTGTTAAGTGCTAAGAAAGTAGGGAATAAAAGTAATAGAGAGAGAAAGGAAAAAAGGAGGAAAGGAGAGAGGGAGAGAGAGAAGAAAAGATCATGCAAGATTTTAAATGTTAATGACCTAATATATGGGTTTCTTTGTGCTCACACACGTGTACCCAAAAGTATCTACATGTAAGAACATCACCTCTTGTCCATGTTCTGTGCCTTTGAATTAGTTCCAGCTCATAGAAAATCCTATGCACAACGCTGTCCAATCCTGTGCCATCCTCTTGAACGAGTGACTATAAATGAGCATTTGTTTTACTCGAGTAAATATGGCCATTGTGGAAAGAGTCTCTCATTTCTAGTGAGAGATGTCAGTGAATAGTCTTATATGTCCTAAGAAAACAGGTAAGCAAGATCATAAGCAAGGTCTAACTTCAATTAACTATCATTTCAATGAGAGATTTCTCATTACAAGGATGAGGGCAATACTGTCAAGAGCTATAGCTTTAGAAGGAAGAGGTCTTTTTTACACCTTTATACACACAAAAAATAAAACCCACTAGTATCAAGCATCATAGCATCCAGATGTAGGGTTTCTAATATTATTCACGATTGGAAGTATAGTATATATAGGGAGCACATAGCCTCAATTTTCTCCTGAGGAGTGGCTCTAAACTTGTGGTTGTTGTTCCCACACAGGACCCACAACACCACTAAGGACATTGTTTGATATCTTAGTTTAAACTAAGAAGATTAAAATATGACCCCAAGGTCTTAGGTGAGGAGATTAGGAAGTGACACTGTGCCAGGTACAGGACTACTGGAGTGGCTCTACTTTAAATGTTCGCTTTCTGCTGTGCACTATGCGTAAGACCACAAGCATTTCATTGTAAAACTACAAAACTATTTAGGAGAATCAGCTTTTCAAACTAACATTCTAGCTCAGTTTAGAGACATCATTTTCATTTTATGATAGAGAACATTATAAATCATCTGCCTGGGGCATAAAGCAATTCCATTGATAGCATCATGAATTTAGCCAGTGGTATAGCATTTAAAACACTGTTGAGAAAAGGAAATTATACAAGTATAGGTTGGCTGCAGACAGCAACACGTTAATTGTTGACTTGTACAGATTAAACTCTTAAGTGACTGGACACTAGTTATGAATGATGGGGATTGGTTATAGAACAGAACACACTTTTCAATAACATGCATTCACAAAGGTGGAATGATGCCTACCAGACTAATAAATGTCATAAGAAAGCAAGGAGAGCATTGAAATGGTAAATATATGACAGTCCTGGGACACTATTCATTTTTGTCGGACCATTTGTGAGGAGTTTGGTCTTCCATACATTGAGTTATAACCCATACTGAAGGCTATAATCCTTGTTATTCATCAGCAAGGGCTTCAATTCCTCCTCACTTTCAGCAAGCAAGGTTGTGTCATCTGCATACCACAGATTATTAATAAACCTTCCTTTAATCCTGATGCTACACTCTTCTGTAAATAATCTGGCTTCTCTCATGATTTGCTCGGTATATAGGTTGAATAAATATGGTGAGAGGATACAACCCTAACACAAGCCCATCCTCCTTTTAAACCATGCAGCATTTCCTTGTTAAGGTCACACAACTACCTCTTGACCCAAGTATAAGTTCTGAATGAACACAATGAAGGGTTTTGGAATCCCTAATTTTCTCAAGGTTATCTATAGTTTATTATGGTTCACACAGTCAACTGCCTTGGCATAGTCAATGAAACTCATGTAAACATTTTCCTGGTCTTCTCTGTTTTGACCAACATCTATCTGACATCAACAGTTACATCCCTTGTTCCACATCCACTTCTGAATCCAGCTTGACCCTCTGGCAGCTCTTTAGCAATGTACTCCTACAACCTTGTGGATGATCAACAAAATTTACTTGTGTGTGATAGCAATGATAATGTTCTATAATTTAAACATTATGTTGGGCCACCTTTCTTTGTAATGGGCACAAATACGGATCTCTTCCAGTCGGTAGGCCGAGT
>NW_022111370.1:8944266-8953525 GCF_000313985.2 Echinops telfairi
TTTTAAAGTGATGTTTAAGCTATACATAGGAAGTTGGGCCTATACAGTTTATGGACACAAGATAGATTCTCTGAATCATTGCTTGGGAGACTGGATTAGAAAATGGCATGACCTGAGAGCCTGTCTTTGTCTTGGACTTATCTTTATAGTAGTGGCTCATACAATATTTGTTCTTTTATGATTGACCAATTTCACTCATCATCATGGTCTCCAGATTCCTCTATGTGATGAGGCATTTCACAATTTCAGTATCATTTTTTAGGGATGAATAATATTCTACCATGTGTATATGCCATAATTTCTTTATCTGTTCTTCAACTGATGGGAATTTGGGTTGCTTCCAGTTTCTTGCTACTGTGAACTCTGCAGCTATAAACATGTTTGTGTTCTTTCACTTGCTTCCTTGGGGCATATGCCTAACAGAAATATTGCTGGTTCATATGTTTTTTTATGCTCAGTTGTTTCAGGTAGTGCCATATTGCTTTCTATAATGTTGTACATATTTTCAAACCCACCAGCAGTGTATGAGAGTTCTAGTCTTTCCATATCCTCTACAGTATTTGTTGATCTCTGCATTTTTTAAATTTTGCAATTATTATGAGTATTAAGTGTTATCTCATCAGTATTTTGATTTATATATCATGATGGCTAGGGAGACTTTTTATGTGTCTGTTGATCATTCTAGTGTCTTCATTGTTGTTATCTGTTCATGTACTTTGCTTACCTTTTTATTGGTTTATTTGTTTTTCTCTTATTGAGATAAACCATAGACATATATATAAACCATAGATGTGTAAAGGGATTTGGGGATCACACTTAATTCTTGCCCCAATTTAAGAATAATTAATTTTTATGACAGAGCTACTCAATACTAACTCTCATGAAGAGATCAATGAAAATATGAGTGCTATGGGAAAGTGTGGTGAAGAAACCAGATGGTGCCCAACTATCAGGAAGAAGAAGAGAGTCTGGGATCTTAATGCTTTTATTAAAACAATATGCCATCTAAGTGAGGTGTAACTTATTCCACATGGAAGAAGCATACCAGCTTGTGTGAGCCAAGGATTGTAAATAAAAAATCCAAATTTGAAGGAGGGAATGGTGCCAGATCTTAAATTATGAATACTTGGTTTTCAGAAGGTTGTAAATGACAGTGGAAGCTCAAACTCTATGTACAGGGTACCTATGTGGCATAATCCTCCAGTGAATCCCCTCTGACCATAGTCCAGAGGTGTGAATAGCCTTGCTTTCAGACAGAGAGCACTGTAAAGTCAATTATGGTAGATGTAGTTAGCTTAAAATATATACCTTATCATTTGCTCTCCCTTTTGCAGTCGGTTTTCATGTTGTCTGTTCTCTTTTAAATCGAGATTTTTCTCTCGTTGGTCTCATCATTACTTGCTTGTTTCCTGTTTCTGTTTTGTATGACTTTCTGTATATGAAATCCAGGAGAGGTACATTTATAAATATAACTGGATTAATAATTATTTATGGAAATGGCAGAGACATTTTGGAGAGAATTGGGAACTAATAACAATGTGTGTAAGAATGTATTCTGAAATAAATTGTGGCATTCATGGCACAAATCTTTTAATATGATTGAATGAATAATTGTATGATATGTGAAGTGTATGCCAATAAAACTATTAAAAATAAAGAAAAAGTCTAATGTTCTAAATCAATATTTTATGTTAAAAAGATTTGCCCATGCTTTGTATTTTAAGAATTTGCACTTCTTCAGAGAATGCAGTTGTGTGAGTACATTTTGAAATGTATAATTCAGGACATGTCACTCATGAAGACCTTGAGCAATGCTTTAGGAAAATGGATTCTTAGTGAACTTTAATAGTGATCATTCTCTGTTGGTCACAGTTGACTGCAGAAGGTGAGCCATGGACATTGACTTTATAGTATGAAAAGAAATAAAGTTTGTAGAGTACCCCAAACTCTGTAGTAACCAATAGCATATGGTAGTATTTAATACCAAAACATGGTGGTCTTAATGACCATATCTGCAACGGTGACCGAGTGGCAATCAGGAAGTGTTGAAACAGGACTCTGTTGGCTAATAAATCGTGTTGTTGCAAAGCATTGGATAGATGGATACTTAAGGTCCATGAGTCAGAATAGAGTCCATGGCAATGATGTTGAGTTGGAGTTTGCTTCCACTGTGCCAGTGAGCATAAATATGACATTGACCAATGTAGTAGACAAGTGTGGTATCATGGAATTTAAAAATGTTAGTTAATTCAAAGAGCTAGAGCACATTAGTTGAGCTAAATCCCAGTTTCTCAGGGAATTTAGAATGAGTTATAGATGACAAAAGCAATGAATCTCAATTACTGCCCTGGAATTCGTTTCAGCAGTAGAGACTGTTCTAAGTACCTCCTCTCAAGGACATTCTGGGTCATGTTTCACAAGTCTCCACAGAAGAATTCTGAATTTGAGTGTCAGTTGTCCTTAGCCTTGGCCTTCTTGAGCAGCTATCTCGCTTTCATTGTTTCCCCCCAGTATTTTTCCCCATCCTTCCCTGAAATTACATCCCCCAAAGACGTACCCACCAAGAAGTCTTTTTCAGATGCTCAACTTTGATGAGTCTAAAAAGAAGTAAAACCATAATGCTCTTTAGTGTGGCTGATGAGACTTCATTCTTAGAACAATTATTAGAACAGAACACCAGGTTTGTTTATCTCGAGGGCTAGGAAACCCTCAATTAGATGCAGTAGATGGGAGCATCAGCTTCTAAGCACAATAGAACAACAGAGATATCACTGAGAATTGTTACTTCTGTATATAATATGCCTCTAAAAAGTAACCGATAAATGCCTATTTTCTTTAAAATCTGTAGTTAGGGGTTATTGCATTTTCTCCAACTCACAGAGCCATCAGACAGAAACACTGACCAGCGCTGCACCATCTTCACAAGTCTTCCCGTTTCACACGCCCTGTTGCAGCCGCTGTGTCGATATTGATTATTGATATTGATTGTCGATATTGATTAAGGATATGCTCTTCTCACTGACCTGCTACTTCATTAAGCAGCTGCCTTTCTTCAGGACATTGTCCTTTCATGAGAAAAAATCCTGACAATTCTTGCTTCCAAAGAGAATTCTTTCTTTATTTTTAATCATTTTTATTGGAGGCTCATACACCTCTTATCACAATCCATATATCCATCCATTGTGTCAAGCACAGTTGTGCATTTGTTGCCATCATCATTTCCAAAACACTTTCTTTTTACTGGAGCCCTTGGCATCAGCTCCTCATTCCCCTCCCCCCTCCTTCATGAACCCTTGATAATTTATACATTTTTATTATTCTTTCATGTCTTACACTGACCAATGTCTCCCTTCACCCATTTTTATGTTGCCTGTCCCCCTTGGAGGGAGATATATGTAGTTCATTGTGATTGATTCCCTCTTTCCCTTCCACCTTCCCCTTCCCCTCCTGGTATCACTACTCTCATTATTGGTCCAGAGGGATTTATCTGTCCTGGATTCTCTGCGTTTCCAGTTCTTATGTGTACCCGTGTACATGCTCTGGTCTAGCCAGATTTGTAAGATAGAATTGGTATCATGATAATGGGGGTGGGGGGAGGGGGGAGCCTTAAAGAATTAGATGAAAGTCATTTATTCATCAGTGCTGTTTTGCACCCTGACTGGCTCATCTCTTCCTTGTGACCTTTCTGTAGGGGGATTTCCAGCAGTCTACAGATGGGCTTTAGGTCTCCACTCTGCACTCCCCCTCATTCACATTGATGTGATTTAGTGTTCTGGGTTTTTGATGCCTGATACCTGATCCCATTGACATCTTATGATCACACAGGCAGTTTTGCTTCTTTCATGTGGGCTTTGTTGCTTCTAAGCTAATGGTCCCTTGTTTATCTTCAAGCATTTAAGACCCCAGACACTATATATTTTGATAATTGGGCAACATCAGCTTTCTTTTCCACATTTGCTATGCACGCATTTTGTCTTCAGCGATCATGTTGGGAAGGTGAGCATCATGGAATGTCAGGTTTTTAGAACAAAGTGTTCTTGAATTGAGGTAGAACTTCAGTAGAGGCCCAATGTCCATCTGCTACCTTAATACTTACCATATAAATATATGCACATAGATCTATTTCCCTATCATTATATATAAATATATTTACATATGTGCATGCCTATATTTAGACCTGTATAAATGCCCTTTGCCCTCTAGTTCTTTCTTTTTACTTTCCTCTTGTCCCACTATCATGTTCGGTCTTCATTCGGTTTCAGTAATTGCTCTCAGTTACAGTGCCTTTGAACAAGTGCTACTAGGCATCCTATGCCCTCCCTGCCATTGGTTTTAGATCACTTGTTGTTCCCTTCTCCCTGGGTTTGTTAACACCCACTTCCTTTCTCCACCTCCCCTCTCCCATGTCCCCCTGAACCATCAATCCAATTGTTTTCTCCTTCAGATTATTTATTCTGCCTATCTTATCTAGATAGACATGCAGAGCCAATAATAAGCATAAAAACAAGGCAGAGCAAAACAAAGTGACAAAAGAAAACTGAAAAACCAAACAGCAGCAAAAAAAAAAAAAAAGGAAGAGAGAAAATGCTATAAATAGTTCCAGGTCTGTTTGTTGACTTTTAGGAGTGTTTTTTGGTCAAGTCTGATGGGGTGCCATGCCCTTGCCCCAAAGTCTATTTTTGGTATTCTCCCGGGACTTCATTGCTCTGCTCCCCTTGCAGCTCTGTTGCACACCCTTAGCATTTTGCTCCAGTGTGGTAGGGTCAGATCGGGCATAATTCCTGCACTGTGTCTCCAGTGTTGTTCCTCGTAGCCATATGGGTCAATGAGGGACGTCTTGCTCATGGTGGGGTTGGCTCTATGGTCCTCTCTGTGCATTGGCTGGTCTGAGAAGGAATAATGTCCTAGGGCTTGGTGGTCCAGGATGTCTTCCACTCTCTCTCTTTCCCTCTTTGTTTGCTCCTGTGCGCTCTGATCAGATGTGACCCTCTCCCTGAGGTGGAGCTTCAGTGGTGTCCTCTGTAGTGCATTCTTCAGGGAGGGGAGGGGTTGGGGGTGTCCACATAGTTGGGTTTGGGGCTGGCCCTGCAGACCTCTTTCCAAGAAGAATTCTGGCAATACTTCTTCTAATAGTAGCTTTGTTCTTTCTTCTGGCAGCCTATGGCATATTCAAGATTTTTCACCAGTCCCAGAAATCAAATAAATCAATTATTCTTAAGTCTTTCTTATTCATTGTTCAGAGTTTACACGAGTATTAAATCACCACAAAATTCACGGCCACTGAGTGAATTTGGACTCTGGGTCCTTATGGGATAGAGTAGAACTGCTCTCTGGGTCTCTAAGACTGTAGATCTTAGTGGGAGTAGAGGTCCTCATCTGTTCCCGTGCTGCGGTTGGTTGGTTCAAATTGATGACCTTGTGGTTTGCAGTTCCATGTGTAACCCTTATGTCACCAGGTCTTCACACAAACATATCAGGCTATTAAAAAAATGATGATTGACTCAGGAACACCTTAGGTCTCAAAGTGACAACTTTGTTTTTAACACTTTAAAGATGGGGTTTTTTTGTAGCAGATTTACCCAATGCAATATGTCTTTTGATTTTTGATAGCTAGTTGCATAAATGTTGATTGTAGATCCAATTTAAGAGAAATCCTTAACAACTTCAATAGTGTGTGTATCATGACTTTGTGAGGAGTTTTGTTTCCTTTCCTTTGGAGTTTTAATCCAAGCCAAAGACTATGGCTTTAGGTCCTTATCAAGAAGTGCCTTCAGTCCTCCTTTCTTTCAGCAAGCCAGGGCTGTCATCTTCATATGGCAGACCATTGTTGATGAGTCTTCTTTCCATTCTGATGCCATGTTCTTTCTCCTGGAGACCAGTTTCAGTATACAGCCTGAAGAAATCTGTTATTCTCTGTTTTTACGCCATGTCATAGTACTGTATCTTCAGTTGTGTTTCAAGGACTGCCTCTTTGTCAATGCTCAAGTATTTGCAGGAGCAGGATTAAGTGTTATGGAATTCTCATTCTTTGCACTGTTTTTCATAATTCGTTATAAGCCAAACAGTCAAATGCCTTTGCACTTGCATCAATACACACAGGAAACATCTTTCTGTACACCTCTTCTTTCAGCTAAGGCCCATCTTACACAAGTAACGAAATCCCTATTCCATGCCTCTTCTGATTCCATCTTGAATTTATAGGCACTCCCTGTCAATATTCTACTGTAACTAATTTTAATTACTTTCAACAAAATTTACGTGTGATATTGGTGACATTGTTCAGTCATTCCCATATGCTATTGGATCACTTTCATTTGGAATGGATGCAAATAAGAACCTTTTCCATTTGAAAGGTAGTTCTACATTTCTTGTCACAGTCTAGTGAATGCTTCCAGGGCTGCCTCAGTTTGTTGAAACATTTCAACTATTAGTCCATCTATTCTGGAGCCTTGTTTTGGCTGATTCCTTTATTTCAGCTTTACATTCCTCCTTCATTGTCATTGGTTTTGATAATCTGTGCATTGACCAATATCTTTGATGCTTTTTCCATTGTTCAATAATTTTCCCAAGAAGACTTCAATATTGCACTTCAAGGTTTAAACGGTTTATTCAACTTTTCATCTGGAGATATGCTGAGCATATTTTTTTCTTTAGGTTTTCTAACATTATAAACCTTTTATATTCTCAAGCTTCATTTGAAATTTTTCTGTTCAACTCTTTTATCATTTGTCCATTAACTCCTCTACACTATGTTAAAAAATGAATCGCAGAATCTCTTATGATGCCCACTTTGGTCTTTCCTGTCTTTTCTGTTAAGTTACCATTTTCTTCCCATGATATTCTTTTTCTCTAAGATGCTCGCAAGGCCATCCTACAATTCATCGGGTATTCAGTCAATAGTGTTCCATGTGTCAAATCTGTTCTTGAGATGATGTCTATATAAATTCAGGTTGATGTATTCAAAGTCACATTTTGACTCTCTTGGACTTGTTTTAGTTTTCTTCAGTTTCAACTTAAACTTTCAGATGAGCCACTGGTAGTCTTTTTCACAGCCAGTCCCTGGCCTTGTTCTGCCTGATGATATTAAGCTTTTTGATCATATCTTCTCACAGATGTAGTCAATTAAATTTCTTGTTACTCCATCTATTGAGGTTTAGTTGTAGAGTTGCCATTTATGTTTTTGATAAAATTATTTGCAACAACAAGTTATTGGTCTTGTAAAATTCTATTATGCCATTTCCAGCTAAGTTTCTATTAACACGTTCATATTTCCCAACAATGATTCTTCCACTTTATTTCTAGATATAGCCTTCTAATCACCAGCAATTATCAATGCATCTTAATTGAATATTTGATCAATTTCACACTGAATAAATTCTGACTCAAGCCATGTTGTATTAAATTACCTGCTATGTATGTGAATGTTGAACATTGAATTTGGAATGCTACAGAAGCACCAATGCATTTGAGTTATGCTGTTGTTGAGAAATATTGAAAGTTCCATTAACTTTCAAAAGAACAAACAGATCATATTGGAAGAAACATCCAGAAGGCTCCTTAGAAACAAAGATGGAGAGGCTTGTTTTGTGTACTTTGGACAGGAGAGCTACAATTCCTGGAAAAGGACTTCTTGCTTGGTAAAACAGAAGAAGAAGAAGAACAACAACAACAACAAAAGGCCTTTAACAAGATCACAAGATGGATTGACACAGTGGCTTCAACAATGGGCTCAAGCATAAAAACGATTGTGAGAATGGCGCAGGACCCAGTAGTGTTTCCTTCAGCTGTCCCCAGTGTCACCATGATTAGGAGGGGACACATCAACCCCTAGGACACCACTTGGGAAGGCAGCTGGTCCTCAGTCCGATTTTCAATGACTTCCAACCTGAGGGGTTCATCTTCAGCACTCTATTTGACAACATTTTGATGCTATTTCCAGTTGCTATTTCTTCTGAAGCGCGTACCTATTCTTTCTTTTTAATCTGTTCTTTGTTTGAACGCTCTACTCAACCCTGTTCACCTTGGGTGACACTGTTGGTTTTTTGAAATACCAGTGACGTGGCTTTCAACGTTGCAGGTATATTCCAGGCAAAAGAGGAGAATTTGGCAGGTAAAAGGTTCATGAGTCCCAAGTCTGAAACTCAGCATGGAAAATCCCATTGGATTTCAGGGCTTCATAATAATCTTATTTGGATGATAATCTGTCCTCTGGGCTCAACAAAATCACAGTCCCATTCTTTGGAAACCAGGCAGACACACTCTCAGCGTCCACCTGTCGGTGACCTCACATTGCTGACAAGGAGAAAGTGACACCTTTCCCGGAAATCAAGTGGATGGTGTCTGACCTCCCAGCCACTCTTCTGTTTTTCTTAGAGGACAAGATATATCTGCAGCCAAGTAGAACCACGGGGCCTTTGTCCTACCTGTGGAATACCAGTAGACTGACAGTCTCACATCATTTATTCTCTCTGTCCCCTTCAGCCTAAGCTGGCAGCATTCTGCTAAGCTGGTTGATTTGATCCATGAACCTAATCCTTGTGGAAAATGTTTGTCTAGGCATATCTACGATATCCTTTCAAGAGCATGATTTTCCAATTTTTGCAATATGAACAGACTAAGTTCTGATTTATTTTTTTGCACAGTTCAGTCCTAGCCAGTAACAGTGTTACCCAATACTATAACAACTAGCTACATGTGGCTTTTGGGCACATCTGTGGCTAGTTCCAATTACGATGGACTGTGCATTTCAAAACTTGATATACATAGAAGAATCTAAATGATTTTACTGTCATTTCATAGACATTATATGTTTATATCAGAATACTTTTGATTTCTTGGGCCACAATAATATTATTAAAGTAGATTTTGCTGGTCGTTTTCACTTTTTAAATGTAGCTACTTGAAAAATTCAAATTACCCATTAGGTTCACATTTGTCATTTCATTACATTTCTATTGGACAGCTGTAGGGATGGATGTTGAAAGCGAGTTGATAATGATTCTAGGGCAAGGGGCATGAATAGGAACTCTCCTGAGAAATTGAAGCTGTGACATCCGCTTCCAAGGAAATCAAGAGGGTAAGAGTTTCACTGAGAAGTTTGGTGAGGGCCACGAAAGAAGGGTCTGGATTAGTGGGAGACCTGGTAGGGCATGATCAAGGGGAATGTAACCAAGAGGAAGTGCTGAAATCCTGGTGGGGACTGAGCATGATAGTGGGACAGGAGGAGAATCAAGGGAAACAGAGGAAAGAGCTGGGAGGC
>NW_022111370.1:8954625-8959337 GCF_000313985.2 Echinops telfairi
TAATGCTGGGGTTTAAGTGGAGAGAAAATGTTTTGAGAATGATGTACAAATGTGCTTTACACAATTGATGTGTGTATGGATTGGGATAAGAGTTGTATGAGCCCCTAATAAAATGATTTAAAAAAATAGTTCTTGCCTAATAAGACCTAAGTTTTATCCCGCCTGCTTTGAATCCTTTCATCCTTGAACCAAACATGCAACTTTCCATTTCTATAAGAAGAGTTTAAAATGGTAAACCCAGTTTCCAAAGGCTTCTTGGATAGCCAGAACTTACTATGAAACATTTGGGCCGATTAAACTTCAGAACATTAGAAACACGTGAACAATGTTTCCTCAAAGACACAAATGGGCTGAAAAATAATGGAAAAAATACTTGGCAAGGAGTGGGCTTTTTTGCTTTTCTTTTTGCTTTTTTCCAAATCCCCAGTGTTTTCACGCATATGCACTTAACACAATTATAAGATTCTCTTCAAACTGCAGACTGGTTTCTTTGGTCCAGAGAGTTAGGCTAGCTCTTGAAGTTAGGCTTCTTGAAGTCCACCCTGGGTTCTTCCCTGAGGGATTGGATCCCAAAGATCCCAAAGAAGTAAGCAGTTAACCTAATTTGAAAACTTTCCAGTGAAATGTGTGCTCATTTGTAGCATCTTCCTCAATGAGGAGGAGTGGGGTGTGTTCTCTCTCTCTCTCTCTCTCTCTCTCTCTCTCTCGGGCAATGAGGAAATTCTCAGCAACTGGTCCATAAATCTTTCTCCCCAGACTAGCCTTCTGGCCCTGAATTGCCCTCTGACCATTTGCTCTAACCCTCCATCCTCAGGGGCGTTTATGAACTGCATGCCCCCAGAGGTAGTCGGCAACTCCGTTTTTATTCTTAGTTTTCTGACATGCTGATCCTTTTGCCTGGAACAGCCCTTTTTCTCTTACAAGCTGGGTACTTTAATGCCTTTTGATATTCTGCTCAGGTATTGTCTCATCCTCAGGGTACCTTCCCTGACATTTTCTAGAGGGATAAATCCATCCTTACTTGAGTACCAGAAAATCTTTATCAGAACACTTTATTAGAGAGACCCGTAGTCCTGATTTCCTCCCCCATCTCCTCACACCTCCTCCTCATGCGCCGTCAGAGAAAGAAGGACATGTGCGCTTCTCATCTAAGTGTCTCCAGTGTCTTGCACGTAACAATAGTTCCCTGAGCTCTCATATTCACGTGAACGTTTTGTCCACTGGAAAATCATGTTAACATACAGAAACTTCATGGAACCTGACAAAATCCTGAAGGGGTTGCTCAATAGCTAGTGATGCTGTTGGGTTGGTTTGCATTAACAACCATCCTTTGTAGTTGCGAGGGGCTGCTGAATTGGTTCTGACTCAGAACAGAACAAAACACTGCCCAGTCTTGTGCTATCCTGACAAGGATTGTTCTGTGTGAGTCCGTTCTTAAACTATTATGCCAATCCACCCCCTTGAAGGTCTTCCTCTTCTTACTGTCCTTCTACTTTATCCAGGTTGCTGTGCTTTTTCAGAGAACGGTCTTCCCTGATAACATAGCCAAAGCGCTTCTTCCTCCCATACCCCTCTAAGTCTATTACGGCGTGATAACGCATTGGAATGGCCACCCGAAACTCACAGACAATACTCACCATTAAGGGGGTTTGCCATGAGAGTTAGCAACTTCCCATAAGTCAAGATTAGAAAACATTAAGGAGACATTAACTGGTCCACAACAATACCTCTCTTCAGCCAGCAGCCAAGAGTCTGTCTAGTCTTCAGCCTCTTCGCCACATGGTTTCTTGGTCTCTTTCTCCACACGCTAGGAAGCCAGCCTGCTGTACAGCTGCACAGTCCCATGGCTCTGGTGGTGCTCCTCTGTTCCGTCTCCCGTTCTCTGGTCTCAGCCTCCACCGCTGCAGAGAGAGACTTCTAATGTGCTCTTCTTCCCACAGCCTTGGCATCTCGCTCTTCTCCCAGTCAAAGATGCCTCACCCTTCTTCTATCCAGGGAGATGGTAACCGAAAGGGGAAAATTCCCTTTATTATTTTTACACAAGTCCTATTTGCATAGTACCACGCCATCATTTGGTAGTTTAACACCTACCAAATGATAGAGACATGGGTAGAAGAACCCTATACAGAAATATCACTCTGCCATTGTATCTGAGACAAAGTCTTGTCATCCTCACTTCCAAGAAGCATCTGGGTGCACTTCTTTCAAGACAGATCTGTTTGTTCTTCTGGCAGTCTGTGATACTTCAATACTCTTTGCCAACACCATAATTCAAGTGCATTGTTCTTCAGTCTTCCTTATTCATTGTGCAACTTCCCCGTGAACGTGAGCTACTTAAAAGAAACTCTGTGCGCAACAGAACAAAACCTTATAGGATCCTTTTCTACCTCAGAATCGTTGCCAATTTTGATCCCAAAGTTTCCGCGATGGTGTCAATCCATGTGGGATTTTTCTCCTTTTTAACTGACCAGCTATTTTATCCAGCATGATGTCTTTCTTTAAGGGCAGATTCCCCTTGAAAACATGTCTAAAAAATATAAGACACTTTCTCAGTTTTATGAAGTATTATGGTTATACTTCTTCCCAGACAGATTTGTTTGTTCTTCTGGCAGTCCACAGAATGTTCAATATTTTAACAACCCCATGACTCAAATGTGTCTGTTATTCATGGCGATGTTGACACATTGAAGGGGTAAGTGATCTTTCCTGCATTGTATACCTTGTGGCTGCTGGAGGCAAGAGGAAAACTCGGTACTTATAGGACTGGGGAGTCTTCTTTTAAAAAATGTACTCAGTTTGCCTGTTTTATTGAATTAAACACAGACACATCAAGCCACAGACAAACTATAAACAGACTTTGAATTTTGGATCTGACCCTATTGCAAAAAGTGTTTTGCATGCAATGAAACTTGACGGCTTGGAGGAAGTATATGAAAAAACCACAGGCCTTTTAGTAAAAAGGTTTCAATGAGGGTAAATAGTATATGCTTGTAACATGTTTCTAACCTATTGCCAGAAGTTTCCAACTCAATGTTCAAGCTGTGTGGGTGGAATTCATGAGGTCAACCCGCACCCTAAAAGTTTTCACAAAATCTTGTGGCTATATGGATATCTTCTCAGTGGGGAAGATGTGGAATTTTATCACATTTTCATGACTCCAAGAAAGTAAGGTGAAAACATGGAAGAGTTTTTTTCCATCTTCCACTCGTGCACAGAAGGAATGATCAGCACCTCTTTGGGGGTGAGGCCTAGCTATTGCCTGTGATATCATTTCCTCCTGTGCCCCATTCTCAGGAGTGTCCAGGGCTCCAAGAAGGAGCCTGCACTGCACTGCTAGTATCCTGTGTGTTAACACTTCTGCATTGCAGGCAAATTAATCAGTCCCTTAAGCTGCTTGGCTGAGCGTCTTTGCCAGATCTGATAGGAGGATTTAACCTTTCCCTGTTCCCTTTTGGCACACACTCAATGCAACCCAAATAAAGAACGAGAGAGACCTGAAAGGGGCTTTCCATTACCAAACAATTCACTTTAAATGTATGACCTTTCCTCTACCTTAATTTTTTTTTCCACCTTCTTCCTCCTCAAATTTTGGGATTCAAGACTGACAGAAAAGCCCCTGGGGACATGTGGCGAGCTGGAGACCAGAAACATGAGTGGAATTTTCCAAATTAAGGCAACTTCTGGGCCTGGTTTGCCAAGGGAACAGGGGAGGCCTGGCTGTGGGGTCTTGCCTGCGAGTGGGAGTGCTTTGACATCTGGAAGGCTTTGGCTTTTATGGTTGTAGAAACTCATGTCCAACTTTATAGAGCCAGCATCATAGATGTTTTCCCTAATCCACTCTGCATTTTATAAATTCTGATCATTTCCCCTCACTGTTCATAGGACATAAATACAATGAGCCTTAAATGAGCAGCTACAGTGTCAGATAGCATCCAGAGAGCTAACAGTAGCTAGAATTTACGGGGAGATAATTATATACCAAGCATTATATTAGTCTAACAAGCATAAGAGAGAGGTAAAAAATGTTTTTGTATTACTGTAACAAAGAGAAGTGAGTGCATCCCTGGACCCTCTTAAAAAGGATGTAGAAGAACCAGAATGAAAACCCAGATCGTCTGAATAAGAATATAGAGAAGAATAAACATAGTTAAATGGAGCTCAACATAGGATCTGGAATGAACAAAGGAACTGACAAATGTTAACTGTGATGAGAAGAAGGTTAAGAGGAAAAATACCTAGAATATGAAAACGAGTGCATCTTATATATCTTAGTTTTGAAAACAACCTTTGTCTTTTACCCTATTTATAAAACCATAATCCATGTCAACAAGAGGAAAGTAAAAGGAATTAGAGGAAAGAACTAGGAGGCAAAGGGCATTTATAGAGCTGTAAATAAAGGCATGTATATATGTAAATATATTTATATATGATGATGGGGAAATAGCTCTAAGTGCATATATTTATAGGTTTAGGATTAAGTTAGCAGAAGGACATTGGACCTCCACTCAAGTACTCCCTCAACGAAAGAACACTTTGTTGTATTAAACTGGCAATCCATGATGCTCACCTTCCAGACATTATCGCTGAAGACAAATGGGCACATAAGCAAATGTGTTAAAGAAAGCTGATGGTTCCTGGCTATCAAAAGATATAGCGTCTGGGGTCTTAAAGGCTTGAAGATAAACAAGGGGCCATCTAGCTGAGACGCAACA
>NW_022111370.1:8959437-8960630 GCF_000313985.2 Echinops telfairi
ATGATGATGGCAACAAATGTACAAATGTGCTTGACACAATGGATGTATGTATGGATTGTGATAAGAGTTGTACGAGCTGCCAATAAAATGATTTAAAAAACAAAACAAAATAAACTATAATCCATATTCACGATTAAACTTTGGAGGTTATTCCCCCAACAAAGGCAACATAGGTAGAAGGTTTTATAAGACAGTTCTTTCAAAGGTACAAGGAAAGTTAATTCTAAAAGAGATACAGAGTTTGGATGGAGATATTTAATGTTATTTTTAACACCGATTAATTAATATTTGTTGAGGGTTTATCAAAGGTCAGTTACTGTTGTGTTTTGTTGATATTAGCTCCCCTTATCCTCCCAGTATCCCCATGGTGTGAATACTATTATAAGTTATTTTTGTAGATAAGGAATTAGAGGCACAAAGATGCTAGA
Source organism: Echinops telfairi (assembly GCF_000313985.2). Lineage (NCBI taxonomy): Eukaryota > Metazoa > Chordata > Mammalia > Afrosoricida > Tenrecidae > Echinops > Echinops telfairi. The sequence goes on from NW_022111370.1 coordinate 8,959,866, forward strand.
TAGCATGCACACATCTCACTTGTATGAGTCAAGCTTGAAGTCAGCATATCTTGTGATCAAGAGATAGTACTCTACAAGAAACATTTATCTATAAGACTACATTTACAGACCATGGTTTCAGAGTCTACTTTTTTACTGATTATGCGAAGGCATTCAACTGTGTAGATCAAAACAAAATATGGCTGGTTTTGAGAAGAATGGAAATTTCAGAACACTTCATTGTAATCATGAGAAATTTGTACATAGATCAAGAGGCAGCTGTGTAAACAGAACAAGGGAATACTACATAGTTTAAAATTAGTAGAGGTGGGCATCAGGGTTGTATACTTCTTCAAACTCTATGTTGAGCAGATAATCAGAGACGCTAGCTTATATGAAGAAGAGTGCAGTATCAGGATTAGAGGAAGACTTATTAACAAACTGTGATATGCAGATGACACAACTTTGCTCCTGAAAACAAACTGTGATATGCAGATGACACAATGATATGATTTTTTGTTCTTTGATGCCTGATCATTGATCCCTTCAGCGCCTTGTGATCATGTGGGTGCTTCTTCATGTGATCATGTGGGTTTTGTTGCATCTGAGCTAGATGGCTCCTTGTTTACCTTCAAACCTTTAAAACCCCGGACACTATATCTTTTGATAGCCGGACACCATCAGCTTTCTTCACCACATTTGCTTAATCACCCGCTTTGTCTTCAGAGGTTGTGTCAGGAAGGTAAGCATCATAGAATGCCAATTTAATAGAAGAAAGCATTCTTG
>NW_022111370.1:8961332-8965331 GCF_000313985.2 Echinops telfairi
ACAAAGAGGTTAGACAACGTGCTTGAAGCTACAAGAGGCAGGGTTCAAGTCCACATATCATGTGCTCAAAATACCGTGCTCTTAGTCATTTATCTACAAGGCCACCTTTACACAGTGTGGTGTCCAGCATCTCTACTATGGTGATTGTTCTTCTCTGTCACTATCCCATTGGAAACTGCAGCCACGTACACCAATTCTGTTCAAGATGTAGAAATTGAGGAGTATATTTTGGCTTGTGCACTTAAACAGCATTTAGAAACAATTTGTAACAGAGACTCGGAGAAACATATAAGATATACATAAAACACAAGGAAAAGAGATTGAGGGTTATTCATGTACAAATGAACTCCACCCTGACTGTGCTCCCAAAGAGCACCCTATAACGCTTGCTAGAGCAATGAGTGAAGAGCCAAGGTAGTGAGTTAGCTGTGGGTACTGAGCATAGAACATGGCAATGACCTTAAAGTGGGTGTTGTGGGGTGTTGTGTTCAGACCCAGTCGTCTTCTGAGAAGGCATATTTGGAGAGTATGTTTCTGAGTAGTGGTCCAGGGTAGATGGCTAAATAGCAAAAATCACCTCATGAGCGATTTGTCATTCATGGCCAGGTGCTTCCCTTCCGTGTTGTCTGGGGCTTAAAATGTCCGTGGTGTACTGGCTGGCACATGTACCTATAATTATACTTTTAAACAAAGCCTGAACAACAAAGCACCATTGGTTTGCCCAAACGTATCATTCCTTACCAAATGATGCACCCCTTGAATGCACGTCTTACCCGATGATGGAACCTGGTAAGTTCAGTTGTGCTCAGAAGGCATGACAGGGACAGCTCAACAAAGCTGAGTTGTGGGTTTGTGTCTTAATTTTTCCGCTTTTCAAATGTGATGAATGACATCAGTCAAGTCCTTATCCTGATCCATACTTCTCCCTGCTTAGTTTTGCTGGCGTGTGGTAGCTATCAAATAATGTATGTATGGAGGGAATGGATGGGATATTTAAAAGAAGGCTTGTTTCAAGGTTGATGAAGAGGAAAATGCAAGCCTGGGTGTGGCAGGGCTGGCTGAGGGGTAACTCACTCCGTCTTGTGGGAAAGGCAGGTTCTGTACTTCATTAGGCGCTGCTGTCAATGTGCAGCTTTTCTAAGGGTGTCTGGTTCTGAAGGAGACGCCTTCCAACACCAATAGCTTTCTAGAGAGAGTGTTCTTCATTCTGACGGCATTCTCTTTGCACTCGTGGAATAAGTGTTAGATAAAAACAGCCTTGCTTTATAGACATTTTCTTAATATGTCCTGTGCTGGATGAAAAGGAATGCTGGTTGCACAACGGGCTCAACATTGGCCTACTTACTCACCATAAGGTCAGCAGTTCAGAGCCACCAAATGCTCCGTGGGAAATAGATGATGCAAATTGTTTCATGATGATTTACAGGTTCAGGAATTCTAGAGATCCATTCTACTGTGCCCCAGGAATGATCATTTATGAGTGATAATACTCACTTTGATGGCGGTGGAGTGGTTTCTGTTTGGTGTTTGCAGGATTTGTGCGTTAGGAAAGATTTTAGTGGGCTCTGTCTTCTTTGAATGTGAAATCCATAGCTAGCAGAAGTTTCACTGTACAGAACAGATGCAGGAGTGCAACAAGTCTTGTTGAGTGATGAGACTCCACACTTTGTTGAGTGATCAGCCTATATAGAGAAACATAAATTTGTTCAAATTTATGAGGCTGATAAACCTGCAGACCAAAGTATTGGGGCCAGTGCTGGCATAATTCACCCTTGGTTTGATCTCATTAATCAAATACATTTTTACTGAGATAATAATAATGGTGACTATTTATTATCTGCTTGCTGTATATCAGGCACTGAAATAGGTATTTTATAAGAGTAACATTATTTAATTAAAACCCTTCTATGAAGCAAGCCCTATCATCATCATCATCATCATCATCATCATCATCATCATCACACCATTTTCATCTGCATAGACTTGGATACAAAGTTATAGGATAATATTTCTTAGGTGAGATAATAGATTGGCAGTCTTGAAACTTAAATAGAGCCAGCAAGAGTTCATAGCCTATGGTTTCAATCAACATCCTATAGGGAGGACACCTCTTTGAAGTCCCCTAACTGTTCCAGACACCAGCGTAAATGTCGATGCCTCCTTTGTGCCGAAGACAGTTCCAGAGAGCAGGCAGAGCCTTTCTCCAGCTGCTGCCTCTCATGGTTTCCATTTTAGTTTTCCAGCCTCTGTGGGTTAAGAGCTTGGCTACTAATAGAAAGGTCAGTGGTTTGAACCCACAGACCAATCCTTTGGAGAGAAAAAGGAAAATCTGCTTCCGTTAAGATTTACAGTCTTGGAAGCTCTATGGGAGCAATTCTGTGCTATAGGGTTCTATGAGTTCTAATGGACTAGATGGACATGGGTTAGGTCTTTATGGCTCTGGGTCTGTCCTGGTATGATTTTTTTACCTTTCACCAGTGTTTCCATCATCAGTTATCTCAGACGTAGGCATGGATGCCGCTCTTTGTAGCTCAGTTAACCACCGCCAGAGGAGATTAGCTGAACTTTTCCCTGGAGCTTAGCTCTTGCGCAAGGCCAACTCTCTCTGCCAGGTTTCTTGCTCGGGATTTCTGGCTGACACATTTGTGTATTTGTAGAGCAGCAAGAGGCCTTTCTACTCTTCTAATTGGATTTAGTGTTTGCAAAGCACTTTGCAGAGAACATGTGTTATTATCCCTGCCACCTAGACAGAAGTGAGAAATGACTATTTTGGTGGAAGCTAACCTAATTTTTGTTCTTGATTTGAGGGGTTATAAATTATAGCATATGCTGTTTTCTTTTACAAAGTGAAAGTAGAAAAATATAGAAGTGCATATAAAGGCATAGCTTATTATCTTCTTCACATTAATAATATCCACCCCCAGTTGCATCCCTGTGAAGCAGGAAATGTTAAGAATACCTTGAGTATTTTGACATCTTTTCTTTTCTTCTTCTTCTTCTTCTTTTTCTTTGGGGTGAGCTGTCCCTGTGGGTTTCCAAGCTGTAACTCTTTCTCCCTGCCATTGAGTCGGTGCTGACTCATGTGTGATACTACAGGACAAGGCAGAACTGTCCCTGAGAGTTTCTGAGACTGTGACTGTTCAGGGGAGAAGAAAGACCTGTCTTTCTTTGGAGGAGCAGCTGATAAGTTCGAACTTAGGACTTTGCAGATCAAAGTCCAAGGTGTACCATCAGGGCTTTCCAAAATATGAAAAATATAGACATCTGCATATCCAGGTCTCTTTAGGTTTGTTTTCATTCAAATGAAACTTGGAATGTGCTGTATTTATTTGCCTCTTTTATCATGAATATAAAATATATATCATGGCTATTAACACCATAGGAGGAGCCTTGGTGGCCTGGCCTAGTGGTTAATGGGTTTGTACTCCTTAAGTGGGTGGTATGTAGGTATAGTATTTTCAGTCACCTCATATGCATGTGAAATTGGACACTGAATCAAGAAGCTGGAAGCAGAACTGAGGTAATCCGAATGATGGTTCTGGTGGAGAATATTGAAAAGGTCACGGACTGCCAGAAGAACAAAGAAATCTGACTTGGAAGAAGTACAACCAGTATGCTCCTCAGAAACAAGGTCAGTGAGACCTTATCCAGCAAGGATAGTCATCCAGAGAGGCCAGTCTCCAGAGCAGGAGGTCAGTGGAAAAGAGCAAGACTGTCAGGGGAATGCATTGACCCAGCCCCTGAAACAATGAGCTCAAACACAAAGAATTGTGAGGCTACTATAAGATCGGGTATTGTTTCATTCTCTTGCGCATAGGTCACTATGAGTTGGTACTGATTTGATGGAACCAGGTATCTAACAACAACAATAACTTGCTTTTAAAAAATTAGGATAACATAACTTACTACTGAATCAATTCCAAATCATAGCATCTATATAGGACAGAGCAGAACTGCCCTAATATGTTTTCAAGAATGTGTATCTTCCACCCTGGAGGA
>NW_022111370.1:8968378-8970145 GCF_000313985.2 Echinops telfairi
TGGGGGAGGGCAGCAGAGCAGCAGGGGTAACAGAGCAATGATGTCCCCAGGGATAGGTGTGGGGCCAGGGCATTGCACCCCATCAGACTCAACTGGAAAGCAGTTGTAAAGGACCACAAATAGACCCTGAACTATTTATAGGTTTGTTGTTGTTGTTGATGCTGCTATTGTTTTATTTTCTATTGTTGCTTCCTTGTACTCTGTCTTATGATGGTGCATATTGTTGTTGCTGCATGTCTACCTGGAAGGGATAGGCAGGATAAACAAGTCAGATGAGAGAACAATGGGATGACAGTTCCAGGGGAACATGGGAGAGGGGAAGGCATGGGAAAGGAAGTGGGTGTTAACAAACCCAGGGACAAGAGAATAACAAGTGATCCAAAATCAGTGGCAAGGAAGGAGTAGGAGGCCTGGCAGGGCTGGACCATGGACAAATTTGTATTTTACACAAATTATATATATCATTTATTACATATTTTTCTTTCTTATGTTATTATTCTTGCCACACACTTAACCCCTTCCTTTATTTTCAACTCATGCTAACAACCAGAAGTGCATCTTTTAATATACCTTCCCTTTATCTTTTATAAATAAATACACATTTAATTATAAATACCTAAATAGCAATGGGAGGGTCCATTATTTGCTATAGAAAACAGCATTGCCACAGACATATGTTTCTTTGCATCTTCTTACCCACCATTCAATTCAACTCAATCAACTCAACTGAACTCAACCCAACTCAACTCACTGCCACCAAGTTGAGGCAGACTCATAGCGACCTTACAGGATAGTTCAGAACTGTTCCGTGAGTTTCCTTGACAGTAACTGGTTAGGGGATTAAAAAGCCCCATCTGTTGACCTTTTGTATCATAGTCCAACACATAACCACTAGGCCACCAGGCTTCTGGCTAAAGTCCCATTAGTTAAGTATTATTATTCAAATTCACATTTAGTAATTGTGCAAAATGTCTTGGTATCGATACAGTGAATTTAATTCAATCATTGGTTCCTGATAAGTATTTAATTTGTTTGTTTTTTGCTTCTGTAAAACAATATTTTAATCTTATTATTTGATTTTCCTTTTGATCCTTTTAAAATTTGTTCTAGTTTTGATTACTTTCTGCTTCCTTTTGGTTGAGGTTTTATCTATTTTATTGTGTTATTGTTATTAGTCTTTTTTTTCTGTACATGAAATCCAGGATAGGTAAATTTATAGAGGCAATTAATCAACTAATGATTCCTTACAGGTTTGGTGGGAAGAGTTGGGGGAATTGAGGAGCTAATCATGATGAGTACAAGGAAGAAAATGTCTTAAACTGATTTTTTTCACGACTGTTCAACTCTTCTTGATGTGATGAACTAGTGATTTGCATAACATGTGAATTATATGCCAATAAACGTGTTAAAATAATAAAACAATACTTCAACACATATTATTACATACTGTTCCTTTTGTATTTATGAGGTAGTTTGCCAAAAGTGAGATTCTTGGGCTTAAAGTGCCAGCTGGTTAAAAGTGTGTACTGTATACTTTTTTATGCTAAATATATATGTAACAAAATATTTGTAATTGCAACATTCTTCTGGTGTACAATTCAGCATCATTCATTCAGTTTAGCATGCTATAAAATCATTACCATTATGTGTTTCAAGATTTATGTTAATAGAGGCTCAGTGCCTCTCAAGCAACAAGTTCCTCTTCTTCAAGCCCATCCCATATAATTACTCTTCTTGTGTCTGACTCAGCCTATTATACCTTTTTTG
>NW_022111370.1:8970371-8974690 GCF_000313985.2 Echinops telfairi
CACCTACCAGCTGTGATCTCCCAGCTTCCTCTTGCTTCATTGGCCTTAGCTGCATGATCCTGGAGAGGCCTTTAGCCTGTCTCTGACCCATGGACTTGAGTTGAACTGGGATGGGCCACTTCCTTGATTTAAATTTCTTTCTTGATATAAAGTTCTTTCTTACACATAATAAGCATCACTGGTTTTATTTATTTAGAAAACTCAGTCTGACATTATGTGTCATTTTCTGACTAACTTATTTCACTCAACATGGCCATTTTAAATTTCATTCATTTTTTTGGACAGGACTTCATTTCTCTCAACATTGTTGCTGTTAGGTGTCATCAAATTGGCCCCAACTCAGAGTGACCCTAAATTCAACAGAACAAAATACTGTACCAGACGCACAATTGGGGCCTATTGTTAGCTGCGATATCGATCCATGCCAGTGACGGTCTTTCTCTTTGTCACTGACCAGCTATTTACCCGGGATCAGGGACCAGTCAGTCCTGATAAATACCTGAAGTACTAGAGACAAGGGATTGCTATTTTCACAGCTAAGGAGTAATTTTCCAAGACAGATTTGTCTGTTTTTCTGGACATTCATAATGTATTCCATGTCCTTCATGAACACCATAATTCAGAATCATCAGTTCTTCTTTAGCTTTCCTTATTGTCCAAGTTTACATGCATATGAAGCGATGGAAAATACCAGAGTTTGGATTAAGCACGGTTTAGTCTTCAAAGCGACAACTTGGCTTTTTACACTTCAGTGAGATCTTTTGCAGCAAATTTGCCCAGTGCAATATGCCACTTAATTTCTTGATTGCTACTTTCATGGGGGTAATTGTGGCTCTAATTAAAAAGAAAATCTTAACTTCAATATTTTTCTCTATTTATCATGATGCTACTTACTGGTCCACTTGTGAGGAGAGTGGTTTCGTTTTTATGCTGAGGTATAATCCATACTGAACGCTGTCATCTCTGATCTTTGATCATCAGTATGTGCTGCCAGTCTTGAGTTTGTAGCAAGCAAGTCTATGCCACCTGCTCATTGCTGACTGTTAATGAGTCTTCTTCCCATCTGATGCCACATTTTCAGATAGTCCAGGGTTGGAGATTATTTTCTCAGCATACAGATTGAATGAGGTTGGTGACAGGATGCATCCTAGAAGAAAACATTTTCTGATTTGGAACCCCAAGGAACCTCCATGTTCTATTTGAATGGATGCCACTTGATCTGTACATGTTCTGCATGTGAGTCTTATTCTTTTGTATATATATATATAGCATTTTTATCCACTTATATGATGATGGACATTTAGGTAATTTCCATCTTTTGGCTCTTGTGAATAGCACTGCTATGAATATTTATACACATGTGTGTGTCTGTTTGTTTCCCTGCTTTCTTTCTTTCTTTGAGCATACATCTACTAGGGGATTGCAAGATCATCTCATTTCTGCGTTTAACTTCGTATTTTCCACAGCAATTATTTGAAAAGTTCCTATTGTATATTACTATTAGGTACTATATTAATCTAAGTATAAAGGAGTTGACCAACCCCAAACCAAACTCACTGCCCTCAAGTCAATTCTGACTCATGGTGACCCCATAGGACAGGGTAGAATTGTCCCCGTGGGTTTCAAAGACTGTGAGTCTATGAGAGTAGAAAGTCTCATCTTTCTCCTGAGAAGCATCTTCTAGTTTTAAACTGCCGACCTTGATGTTAGCTGCCCAATGTATAACTACTATACCAGGACCTACCCTAATAATCCCAAAGCAAAACATGGAGTTCTTCTTTTTCCACTCCTGCTATTTTCTTTAAACAAATTATAGCCATCTTAGTGAGCATGAAGATGGATTCTTCAGGGTTACTTCACAAAAGAGTTGCAACAAGTACCATGTCTACCACAGATGCATGAGAGCATGCTGCTCCCATTTTTGACTCTGGCCACTTATGTGGAAAGATCGCATGGTTTCCTCTCTTCTAGTGAAAGTAAACATCATCGTACTGTTTATATGCCATTTAAATTTTATCTTCTGTAATTTACATATCTTTATAATTTGCGACTTTATTTTTAACAATATATAATAACTTTTCATATTAACACTATTTGTACTTTATAAGTCATCTGTATTTATTTGTCCCAAATCTTGTCAATTATCTATTGACTTTTGCATAATTTGGAATACAAGCATTTTTAAATATTGTCCTTTGATTTTATTGATTTACTCTGTTTTTGTTATTCATCTGTGTCTTCTTCCAGAAATCAATGGTACTTTCAAACTCTACACCAACATTTTATTTCAAATGGATCAATTCTTCTGCAATCTTCCTTATTTATTGACTGACTTTCACATACATGTGAGGTGATGGAAAATATCATGGCTTGGGTCAGGTGTATCTTGGTCCTTAGAGTGACACAATTTCTCTTTTAACCTTTAAAGTGGTTTGTTGATTTCTGGGTCCACAAGCACTGATTGTGAACCCAAGCAAAACAAAGTCCTTGATGTCGCCAATATTTGCATGGTTTGTCCTTACGTTGCTTTTGAGTTCAGTTATGAGAAGTAACGCATTTTTTTCACTGTGAGGTGTTATCGAAAATAAAGGTAACCTTTGATCTTCATCAGTAATTGCCTCAAGTCCTCTTCACCTTCAGCAAGCATGGTTGTAGCACTTGCATATTGCACATTGTTAATAAGCCTTTCTCCCATCCCAATGCCTTGTTCTTCTTCTTATGCTGATCTGTGAACAGCATGCAGATTGAGTAAGAATCATGAAAGATAAAACTCTGGCATATATCTTTGCTGATTTTAAACCTGTAAATCCTATTCTTCTTAATGTTATTCAATTTTTTTATAAGTCACACAGTCCTATGCCTTTTCAAGTCACAAATTTCCATCTTTCTGGTATTCTCTGAGGTTAATAATGCTATCCCTTATTCTAAGTCCCCCTGTCAATTTGGCTTCGATTTCTGCCAGTTTACTGTTGATGTACTAATACGTTATTTTTTCAGTCATCATCAGCAAAATTTTACTTGCATGTAATATTAATGCAATGTAATTATAATGTCTGACAATTTCCACAGCTGTTGTGTCATAGAATGGGTATAAATGTGGACCTCTTATAAACAGTTGACTATTTATCTAGGTATCAAATTTCTTAGCATAAACTAATAGGTGCTTCTGGTGCTACATAGGTTTATTGAAATATTTCAATTGGTACCTTGACAATTTCTGGGACTTATCTGTCTGTCTTCCAAATTTCGTACCATATATTACATAGTGCTTCCAGGGCTGCATCAATTTATTGAAGTATTTCAATTGCTAATCTATCAATTCTTCAAGCCTACTTTTTGATATTGTCTTCAATGCAACTTGGACTTGTTCTTTCAATACCATTAGTTCTTGATTATGTACTAGTTCTTAAAATGGTGAGATACTGACCAGTTCTTTTTAGCCCAGTAACACTGTGTGTTCCTTGAATCGTTTTTTTGATATTTCATTCAATGTAATTTTCCAGGGAAGCTTCAATAATGCAGTTTGAAATTTTTCTTTTAGTTTGAGATATGCAGAGGGTGCTATAATTTTTTGGTATTCTAATTTTGGGTTTTTGCACATTATAATATGACAACGTACATTGAAAGTCTGCCAAAAGGACAGCCAACAGACCAAACAATTCTGGCCTGGAAGAAGAACAGCCAGAATTCTCTTTAAAACAAGAATGGAGAGACTTCATCTTGGATGTGTTATGTTGGGTCCTATGTTATTAGGACGGAGCAGTCACTAGAGAGGACACCAAGCTTGGTAAAGTTCAGGGGCAGTGAAAAACAGGAAGACCTTTGAGAAGATGAACTGACATGGTGGCTGCAACAATGGGCTCAACCCTTATAATAGCGAGGACCAGGTTCAAGACCAGGCAGTCTTTGTTTCTGTTGTACATAGTGTCCTTCTGGGTTGGGATCTACTTGATGGCACCTTGTAGCATACATGCTGTTTCTTGAGCTTCCCTCTGAAATGTTCTGTTTAACCATTTTACTTCATTATGTCTTCCATTCGGTTTAGAGTCTTTGCCTTCAAAAGCAGGTGTCTGATTTTCTTCTGACGTCCACTTAGGTTTTTCCTTTCTTGGTTGTCTAATTTTTTTCTTTTAAAAATAATTTTATTAGGGCCTTGTACAACTCCTTTTTAAAAAATCAATTTATTGGGGCTCATACAATTCCTCACAATACATAGATCAATTGTGTAATGCACATCTATACATTTGTTACCCTCATCATTCCCAAAATTCACTTGCCTCTTGGGTTCCCGGAATCAGCTAATTTTCCTTTATCCCCCT
>NW_022111370.1:8977123-8979355 GCF_000313985.2 Echinops telfairi
TATTCTTTTATCATTATCTTACACTGTTTGACGTCTCCCTTCACCCACTTTTCTGTTGTCCGTCCCCCAGGGAGGAGGTTATATGTAGATACTTGCAATCGGTTATTACGTTCTTTTTGTTTTTAGTAATTGTATTGGGGGTTCTTACAGTTGTTATAACAATCCATACATTAATTGTATCAAGTGTATGTGTACATACGTTTCCATCATCACCGCACAACTTGCCTGGTCATTTGGTTTTCAAGCACTTTAAAGCTATTAATTTAATAGTATACAATGCTTTCATCTATTCTTGATTTGATCTTAATGCTCAGATATACTGAAGGTCCTGAGTTGCTTCTCTTTTCTTCTGCTTCAACCTGAGCATGTATATGAGGAATTGATAATCTGTTCCAAAATTAGCCCCTGAGTGTGTGATGATATTGAATTTCTTTATCATCTTTTCCCAAAGTATTAGTTAATTTCATTCCTGTGTGTTCTATCTGGCAAATTTCCTGTGTATAGTCAATATTCATATTGCTGAAAAATTTTATTTGCCATCCATTGTCCTCGCAAAACTCTTATTCAATTCCCAGCTAATTTTCTATCATCAAAGTCATATTTTCCAATATCTGATCCTTCCTTTATATTTTCAACTTTTATGTACAATCACCAGTGATTAGCAGCGCATTTTGATTGTGTGCTTGATTAATTATAAGTTTGAAGAATTCGGTAAACTCTTCGATTTTTACATCAAATTTTAGTGGTTGGTGCATAAACGTGAACAACGGTTGTATTAACTGGACTTTCTTGTAGATGTATATTAACATATCCCAGACAACATTGTACTTCAAAATAAAGTTTGGAATATTCTTTTTGACAATGGATGTGTTGCCATTTCTCTTAAATGTTACATCGCCAGCATAGCTAACGACGGTACATTATTGTGAGTTTCAAAATAGCCACAGCCATCCCAGTTTGTCCTGCTAATGCTATCTTTTATATTTCACTTCTGATAACTTCCGTTTACCCTAGATTCATACTTTGTACATCCTGTATTCTGATTATTAATGGACGTTTGTAGCTGTTTCTTCACAATTGTAATCATGCCCTTTCAACAAATGAAGGTTCTCAAAGTGTTTCTCCATCCACATCACTAAGGTGGACCCTACTTTGAAGGGTCAACTCTTCTCCTGTTATATTTTCAGTGCCTTCCAACCTGCAGGGCTCATCTTTTGGTATTATATCAGACAATGTTCCACTGTTATTCATTAGGTTCCCTGGATGCACAATGAAGCAAAAGAATCCATCTTCATATCTGCTCAAGAATGATTCCTATGAGGCAGCTATCAGACATTCATCCACCTTCCAGATTTCTTTTCCCCATTCTGACACCAATCATCACTTCCCTGGCACTCTCCTTCTCTGTTGCATTCAATAATATTTTGCAACGACCACACGATACTCACAGAAAATACTCATGATTGTAGAGCTGTATTATCTCAACAAGTCAGGTTGAGAAAGCATTTAAGGATGCAGTTCTTTTGTCTACAGGACCACCTCTTATCAGCCTGCTAGCCATTACATCTATCTCTGCTCCTCAGCCTCTCTTGCACATGACCCCTTGGCCTCATTCTTGTTTCATGAGCCAAGAATTCAACCACTCTGCCTCATGGTCTTAGTGCAGCTCCTCTGCTTGATCCTATGATCTTGGTGCTGTGCCCTCTGGTGTCCTTGCTGCCCTTGCTGCTTCACGCAGGGATATTGTAGGCTTTTTGCCTGCAGATATTCTTGCGGGATTCCTCTGATTCTGGCTCATTTTTATAGTGAGATTCTGAGATGACTCATTTTTATAATTGGTAGAATTGCAAAATTGACCAATCCCAGAGTTAAGTCCTTACAACCTGATTTGCATGATTCTACCCAGTTCTATATTATTATTCTTTTTTCAATAGTACAGAAGGTGACTATACACGTGGACTTCCCAGATGGAATACACAGAAAAGAAATTGACTACATTTTTGGGGAGACATGATGGAGAAGCTCACTATCAGTAGCTAAAACATACCAGAGCTCAAATATGAACAAAGCATGAATCACTAATATATAAGTTCAGGTTAGCACTGAATAAAATAAAAATAAAACCAAAAGTGTAAAACTATGACCTTGAATTTATCGCACCTGAATATTGAGAATATCTCAAGAATGGATTTGATACATTGAACATTTATAACAGCAGTCTTGGTGAGTTAT
>NW_022111370.1:8980119-9001925 GCF_000313985.2 Echinops telfairi
AGAAGCAACAAAGCCCACATGGAAGAAGCACACCAGCCTGTGTGATCACGAGGTATCGAAGGGATCAGGTAACAGGCATCAAAAAACAAAATATATCATTGTGTGATCACCTTCCTAATACAATCACTGAAGAAAAATGGGTGCATAAGCAAATGTGGTGAAGAAAGCCGATGGTGGCCGGCTATCAAAAGATATAGTGTCTGAGGTCTTAAAGGTTTGCAGATAAAGAAGCAGCTATCTAGCTCAGAAGCAAAAAAGCCCACATGGAAAAAGCACACCAACCTGTGTGATCATGAGGTGTCCAAGGGATCAGCTATCAGGCATGAAAGAACAAAAAAACATATCATTGTGAAGGAGGTGGATTTCAGAGTGGGGACCCAAACCCAGCTGTAGGCAGCTGGACATCTCCTTACAGGAGGGTTGTGGGGAGAAGACAAGTCAGTCAGGGTTCAGTGTAGCACCTATTAAACATACCCTTCCTCTAGTTCTTTAAAGCTCCCCCACCGCTCCCCCCCCACCACATCACGATCCCAATTCTACCTTACCACTGGTACAGATAAGAGCTGGAAACACAGGGAATCCGGGACAAATGAAACCTTCAGGACTAATATTGAGAGTAGCGATACTAGGTGGTATAACCAATAACCAACCCAGTTATTTGTTGAGCGTTACAAAGGCTACGAATAAATTTAACTCCAACTCATCCAATGATGCTGACTCATCATGACTCCCTGTTGATTTCTGAGACTGTAACTTTTTATGGGAGTAGAAGCCCAGTTTCTACAACGAACTGATGGAGGTTTCGATCTGTGGACCATGCAATTTAACATGTAACCACTACACTACCAGGTCTCCTAAAGACTATAACTAGAAGAACAAACCAAATAATTTCACTCCACTGCAGGTAGTAATACTACATGTAGTTGTTCTGGCTTCAGCGTAATGGAGGTTAGTTCCACGTGTTGCTATAGTTTTTGTTCTAAAATTGTTCTTTGTATGTTTGATTTCATTTACTTTTATTTGCTCTGACTAGGGTCAGATGTCCACTCACAAGTATTTAAAATTCACTAAAGTAAGATGCTGAGCTTTGTGCCCTATGCTATGCTACTTCACCTTCTGTGTCTACAGAGATGTTGCTCTCATGTTATCAGTGTAGAACCTAAAGCAGAGAAAAGTTGCTAGTGTCACAACCTAACCAGCAGGGCAAAGCTTCAAACTGAGGCAGCATGAGCTCAGTGCGTGTGTCTTTGGAAGAAAAGTGATTATAACAATCCTCTTCTGAATTTTAAGAAAACGTGCTGATGTTCTTTGGGATCAATGGGGGTTTTCTTTGTTTTTCTCATGAACAGACAAGACAGTAGGATTCAAGCTGGTTCTGTAGTTACAACTCCTGTTCCTGGCTCTCACAATTCACCAATTTCCTTAACCACTAAGAATTTATTTGTAGATTGATAAATTGGTAGATGGTCATGACAATTATGGGAAAGTTTCAGTCAACATTACAGGTTGGCCTTAATGCATAATGACTAACTGTATGATCTAGACTTGCAGGGCTCCTCAAACTTTTTAAACAGGGGGCCAGTTCACTGTCCCTCAGACCACTGGAGGGGTAGACTATAGTTTAAAAAAAAACTATGAACAACTTTGTATGCACACTGGATGAGTTGGCTGCTAAGCAGGACAGGCAGCGGCAGCAAAAACACCTGGTGGGCCGGATAAATGTTCTCGGGCCATAGTTTGAGGACCCCTGATAGAGCCTCATGTAACCATTCTATGTATAATTTTCCCTGATGGAGTTAGCATAAGAATATCTGTAAAAATAAAAGCTGTTGGAGATACATGTATGACTGTATGTATGGGGGGGACTACCCCCCTGAAAGAAGGAATTGTGATGAGCAGAGCGAAGCTTTCTTACTATGCATTTTTTCTACTAGGCAAACACCCAGCAACTCACTCTGAATTAGTGCACCAGGTGGCATTGCTTGGGAATGTTCTCTCTGGTCACAGTGAATTTTTTTTCATAAAAGCAGTTTCGCTCAAACTTTGTTTTTTTTTTTTGTGATGGTGGATTTAAGAGAACAGTGTGTGGTTATAAAATTTTGTTTCTTGCTTAAGGAAAAATGCTGCAGACACAGCTTACAAGGACAGCTCTATGGGAAAAACTCAAGTGTACAAGTGGTTTTCTCGTTTCAAGAAAGGTAAAATGTTGATTGATGACCAACTTGTTCGGGGCGTCCATCAACTTCCTGAGCAGACAAAAATGTCAGCTTGTAGTGCATTTGGAGTTCTTTCCACCAGGTCAGACTCTTAATTAAGCTTTTTATTTAGAGGTTATAAAAAGATTGCATAACAGTGTTTGATGAAAATGGCTTGATTTGTGGCAGACAAAGAACTGGCTTTGCTACCATGACAAGGCACCTGCTCACCCAGCCATCTCAGTGCACCCGTTTTTGGCAATAAGCAGCATGCCTTTCTTGCCCCATGCACATTACTCACCTAACCTCTTTTTGTGCGACTTCTTTTTGTTTCTGTGAATGAAGAGGGGCATGAAGGGACAGTGATTTGGTGACATAGAATAGGTGAAAGAAGAAAAGGGGGGGGGGAGGTACTGTTAGCCATCCAAACAGATACATTTGAAAAATGTTTCCAAGAATGGAATTGCAGATTTGACAAATGTATTAAATGTAATGGAGAGTACTTTAAAGGTGATAAGGTGGTTTTACAAAAATAATTTAAGGCTGGAAGTGGTGGGGATTCAGGATTATTTTGGGTACCAGCTCATAAACAGGTATATAAAGAAAGAGACAGAAATTCAAGGAGGCATTTGATGGATACATATAGAACTTCTTAGGCTACCTTAGGATCTCATGCAGGCAACTCTTGGAAACCCTACATGTTCCCACATCACCCATCTCTCGGGACTTTGTTGCCATTGGACTCCTGGTCCCCTCAATCTGTGATTGTGGCATTTGTGGATTGGAATTTTATGGCATGTGGTTTTTTAGAAGCTACTACCATCAAAGCCAATATTTCCCCTCTGGAACCATTCTCCTCTGGACTTTAATGAAAAGCCTTCGAAGAAAATAGCGCAGTTGACAGCCTAATCTCAAATTCCAGCCTCCAGAATGGTGGGACAATGATTTTTTTTTCTGGTGAAAGCCATCTAATTTGTTTCTACTCTAGAAAAGTTAAATGCTTTTTGACTCTTGGATCTGTGTGTATAGGAGTGTTCCTTATACTATTATTTTCTCACTTTTGTCTGTCTTTGAAATTTCCACAATAAAAAGTTGTGTGTGTGTGTGTGTGTGTGTATTTAAGGCAATTTAAAATCAAAAGAAACAAAATCTCCTTTGGGGCTAGAGAAAAAAACAAACACAAAAGTAAAATCTCAGCTTCTGATTGCATACAAATCTAAACAATTTTCCTGAGAATTCAGGAAGCTTCCAGAACAGTTGGGCAAAAAATTTGTATACAAAATGTATAGCAAGGTAAGCACTAAAGGGGAAAAATATGTCACTTAGTAAATATAAAACATTTTTTGCTGGTTTGCCTGTTTTTGTTTATGTTTTCATTGAGTTGGTAATTTCTTTTTAAAAAATTATGATCAGGTTTTTTTTAATTCATTAAGTTTCAGTATTATTACAGAAAATCTTATGGTACAGAGTCATTTATCATTGGTTTTTCTTCGCTTTTAATTTCCACATGAATGCTGGTAATGCTATTATCTGTACAGGATCAGTCTTTGATTTTATATTTTTTTGTTCTGTACAATTTTTAAATGTATTGGTTCAAAAGGCTGTCAGCACTTATGGAAGCATTTTCCTACAGTTTTTTTGTTCTAAGAAAAGGTTACTTCCCAAGAGTACTGTGCCAAGAGGCTACTGGGGTGAGACACCTCTGGGGGTGCTCAGCGGGGGGCAGTTCTCCAGGAGGTGGGGCAGGCCTCCACCCGACAGTCACTCTTCTTTTGGCACTGTGCACAGAAACCCGGGAGACACGATAACGGACAAGTAAAGGCTCTCTGTAAAGTGGTTATGAATCGTACTAAGAAGGGAAATTCAAGTGTTGCCTCCGCTAGTACAAATAAGCAGACAGCCTTGATTTAAGAGCATAAGTAGTTGTGTTTTAAAGATGGGAAAAACACAAGCGCTGCAGGCACCTACTCCTGTCTACTGAAGCTATCACTGTCAGACCTGGCATGGAAAAGACAAAGCAATTTGCAAGAAAGGAAAAATTTGCTTTGATTTAATCAGAATAGAGTTGTCTGTTAAGATTTGTTTTTAGGTGTCTTTTCTTTAAAAGGTATTTAAATTCATTTGAAATATAGTTCAAGATGTTGACTATACAGATCAACTTTTATCCAAATCAGAAAATACTAGTTGTTCCGTTGCATAATACAGGATACAGTCAATGATAAGTGGACATGTATCAAAGCTTTGTCCTGAGGGTGACCGTCATAGCTGCCCAATGACCATGACACCCACCACCTTGCCCTGGTGGAGCTCCACGTACTGCTCTGTCTTTGGAGTTCAGCATTAACAACCCATTGGTGCTGCGCATGCTCCTCAGATGGCTGCTCATCTGATTACCTGTACTCTGTGCCAAAGCAGTGCTTCTTGATGATGCCAGCTTAGTATACACCAACGGTATATACGGTTTCACATCATATGATAACCTCGCTTTGATGATGGTTGACCATGGATCCAAGATTCCCTGCATCTTTCTCAGGACAGGCACCACAACAACTTTGCAGGTGACCACGGCTGACATAGGATTTCCTGGTAGTGCAAAGATTATTTTTCTGACACCATCAGTATCCAAAGTTGCACATGTTATTGGCAGATCTAATTTCATAAAACCCCACCAAAACGGTTCTGAGCATGAAGAGCAATGTCCAGCACCTGCTTGAGATTATCCTTTCCCCATGGGTCAGCCCCTGATGTGACGATGACATTGGCACCACTGATAGCCTCATTCAAGGCATTGAGTAAGCCCCTCGGTTGTCTCCCACAATTCCCAAGTTGATTGTAGGGTAACCAGGTTCCTGAATTGTTGCTAGGAGGGTTGAACGATTACTGTCGTGAATCTTTCCTGGTAAGAGGTCATCTTCAGGGTTTAGCAGCTCATTCCTTGTTGAGATATCTGCAGCCACTGAAAATGTATTAACTTCAACCTCTGTGATGGCTACAGTTGCCAGGAGACCAATCTCCGAGGGGCCCATGTGGGTTCTTTGGCCAATACACATTCCCCTCTTTTAACGTCCTGGCAGATGGGTCTGAATTGGTATTTTCTTGAGAAAGAATTTAGGAAAAAATACCCAAAACTTTAACATATGATTCAGAACCATGTGAAAAATTGCACTGCAGAATTCAGGACGTGTGAAAATGTCTCAGTGTAAACAGACATGGGTCCTGTCTCTGAAAAGACACTCAGAGAAATTTCTGTTTTGGATTTGAGTTCGGTCTTATGAGAGAAGTTTTGGTTTCTAAGAAATGTGGCTACTTAAAACCACAGATCTGTTGACCCAATGACAAAAATAAGTGTGATCCATGAAGCTCCAAGAAGTCCATAAGAGGACAGTTCTTTCAATAAGCATTTAATGAGTATTCCCTGTGCGCCAGGTACACAGATAGGCACTCAATGAGCAAAACAATGCAGATCTCTAACCTGCTCTAGAATGGCTAAGTTGAAGATACAGGTTTCCAAATCATTAGTGTCTATTATAAGACTTTCTTTATGATTCGGTGGTTTACTATTATATTTATTTTAAAGAACGAGGTTTGAACAGTGTTTGAAAATAATTGATGTAGTTAGGACCCTCACTTGAAGATTAAAAATGTTTGCTCCAAGGAGAGAAACTAGTGATAAGGCAAAGACTAAAACTCTTGCTGTTAACCCCCAGGGCATCGCTGGAACTGTTATACAGCTATTGATGATTTAGAGTATGGATTTCTTAGTCTTTTCCTCAATATTTCACAAGAAAAGTGATTGTTAGAGGGTTCTTCAGGGTGAAATGGAGAGGACATAAAAAGTACCAATTGATCAAATTGCCAAAGCTGAAGCGAAAAACCCCAAACAAGCATAAACAAAGAAACAGGAAGATCAAACTGGATCCTGGCTTTGCTGGTTCCTGTGTATGGTCAATAGAGCAGAACTTCAGACCAATTATTTTAAAGACTTTATATTTCCACTCCAGTTATACTGCATCAGAACCTACATTTTAGAAGTGCTCCAGGTGATTTCAGGTATTCTTAGGTCCGATAGCTGGGGTCTCAAAAACTAACAAAGAGCTCACTGCCATCAGGTCAATTATGATTCATAGCAACCCTATAAGACAAAGCAGAACTTCCACTATGGGTTTCCATGACCGTAACTCTTTATAGGTATAGAAAACCTCATATGTCTCCCTCAGAGTTGGCTGGTGATTTCAAACTGCTTCCTTAGGGTTAACAGCCTAACAGGTAAGCACTAGGCCACCAGGCTTCTCTCTTGGGTAGAAATGGAAATTTGCCGCAGTGGGTCAAATGGAAATGAACTGCTTTAAAGTCGTCCCTTAGAGAGGTCTAGATGTGTAGAGGAAAGAGTCCTGGTGGCAGAGTAAGCCAAGTGTTGAGAGGCTAACCACAAGGTTAATAGTTTGAACCCACAACTGGTAGGAGAGAGAAAGTTGATGTTGTCTTCTCCTATAAAGATTCAAAGACTCAGAAACCCAAAGGTCCCATTCTATTTTCTCCTATAGCATGGCTATAAGCCAGATTCAATTCAGTGTAGTGAGGGTGTGAGATGTGTAGAAATTGGTGATGTTATTTACCTTCTTGAAGACTCCATTTTTTGCATTATAATGTGGACTAGCCAATCTCATTGGGCTACTGTGACGTGGTGCTGTAAAGTACTTAGCACAAAGTTTAGTACATAACAGATACTTGATATAAGTATCCATTATTTTCACTCTAAATTCATGGCAAAATTTCCCCTCATGGGATTATCATGAGTATTAAATAACTTCAGATGAATAGCATGTATGATAGTGATTAAAATACAAATGAAAATGGATAATATGTTCTGTTATTTTACTCCCTTTTCCTGATATGTGAAATACACCGAATTACCATTCCTGGAGAATCATAGTCTAAGAAGTATGCCATAATTTTATTTTAGTAAGTCGATGGTTATAAACTTTCTATATGCACAAGAAACTTCTTGGAATTTGAAACAAAACAGCCTTCTTGGTTTCACTTTCTATGGAAATGTGTGTCTTAAATCGGTGCTTCACTCTGACATAAATGGTGTGCAAATACCGCCCAAGGGATGTAAGCCCTTCTGATTTCAAGTCTGATAGCCATTCCATGGGGAGCAGCATCCCCTAAGGATTTGCTAGCAACTCATAATCTCAGCCCCACATCTGACCTTTGGAAGCATCCTGCAGTTTAGCTAGATTCCCAGGTGATTTGGGATTATGGATCTATCACATTCGACTGTGTGGACCGTAAGAAACTGTGGGTAGCCTTGAGAAGAATGGTATTTCTAGAACACTTCATTGTGTCCATGCAGAACTTGAACATGGATAAAGAGGCAGTTGTGCAAACAGAGCAAGGGATACCGCATGGTTTAATATCAGGGAAAATGTGTGTCAGGGTTGTATCCTTTCACCATACGTATTCCATCTACATGATGAGAAAATAATCAGAGAAGCTGACTTATATGAAGAAGGAAGTTGCAACATGATTGGAGAAAGGCTTATTAACAACTTGAGATATGCAAATGACACACTGCTTGCTAATAAAGATTAAGGATTGCAGCCTTCAGGATGGATCTCAGCTCACAACTGCATTGATTCTTCCTCAGTCCTCCTTATTCAATGTCCAACTTTAACACAATAGGTGTCATCATGATAAAAGAACAGATTAAAGTTGTGAAGGATTTCATCTTGCTTGGATCCACAATCAGTGCCCACGGAAACAGCAGTCAGGATATCAAAGAACAGATTGGTCATTAAGTATCTGATAAGATTTACTCCTATGTATTTTATATTTTGTGTACTTACTGGAAATTATATTGTGTTTTGATATAGTTTCAGTATCTTCATCCTTAATATACAAGAATACGCTTGATTTATGTAGGTTGATCTTATAGCTGCTACACTGCCAAACTTTTCAATTAGCTTGAGCAATTGTTTACTTGAATCTTTGGGGTTTTCTATATGTAGGATTATGCCATCTAGAAATAAAAATATTTTATTTCTTCTATGTCTGTGTGGTTACATTTAATTTCATTCTGATGTCTTACGGATGTAGCTAAAATTTTCAGAATCATATTAATTAAAAGTGATGATAAAAGGCAAACTTGCCTCGTTCCCATTCAAAGATTAGATGAATTTAGCATCTCTCCATTCAGTGAGAGGCAAGCCATTGGTTTCTCCTGTGAGAGCTTTAATTATGTTGAGAAATTCCCCTCTTATACCTATTTTTGAGTGTTTTTTAAAATCAGGAATGGATGTTGAATTTTATCAAATGACTTTTCTGCATTGATTGATATAATCGTATCATTCTTCTTTATTTTATTTGGTGAATTACATTGATTTTCTAATATGAAACCATCTTTGAATATTTTATCTGAATTCCCTTTCATCATGATGTATTATTTTTGGATGCTTAGTTGAATTCTGTTGGCTAGTATTTTATTGAATATATTCATTAGAGATATCAGTCTGTGAATTTAAATTCTGATGATGTCTTCACTTATGTAGGTATCAGAGTTAATGTTGCTTTATAAAATGAGTTTGATAGCATATTCTCCATTTGTACGTTGTGGAATAGTTTATATAAGTTTCGTATTAAGTCTTCTCCCAATGATTGACAGCGTGCTCCAGTGAAGCCGTTTGTACCCAGATTTTTGATGTTGGGATTTTATGATTAGTTCTATTTCCTCTCAGACTATAGGCCTTTTGGGATGTTATACATTGTTCTATGATAACTTAGGCAAAAATTCATTTATAGATATGTATTCATTTATTCTAGATTTCTGAATTAGTTGAGCACAATTTTTTTATAACATTGTGTGTATTTTTCTCATTTAGTTCTGTTGTGTATCATACTTTTCGTTTCTTATGTGTTGAATTTATTTTGTTTTGTTTTTCATTCTTTCCTTTGTTAAGTAAATCTGCTGCACAAGACCTCCTTAAAGTATTGAAACACAGGGATGTCACTTTGAGGAGTAAGATTCCTCTGATCCAAGTCATCATATTTTCAATTGCCTCATATGCACGGGACAGTGGGATATTGACTAAAGAAAATGGGATAAGAATCAATGCATTCAAATGATGGTGCTGGTGGAGAATAGTGAAAGTTTGATGGGTTGCCAATAGAATAAACAAATCAATCTTGGCAGAATCATAGCCAGACTTTTCTTTATACAAGGATGGCGAAACTTTGCCTCACATATTGTAGACCTGGTGTTTGGAGAGTCCAGTCCCCGGAGAAGGGCATCACCTTGGTCAACTAGAGGGGCAGTGGGAAAGAGGAAGGTCTTTAAGGAGATGGATTGACACAATATCTGCAAAATGGATGGTTTGACAAAATGCATTAATTGTAGGAAGGATTGTGAGGATGATGCAATATTGGGCAGCATTTCATATATACATCACAATACATGGGGTCGCTGTGAGTTGGAGCTGACTTGATGGCACATAAAACACCATCTATCACAATCTGAATGGTGCTCTAACATAATCTCAGGAACTTAGGTAACTGAATGTGGCAGTTGGATTTTATGTCAACTTGCCCCTCTGTGAAAGCGATCAATCAGATCACAGTCTGATGATGTCTCCTTGGGGGTGTAGCATTTTTGTAAAAGAGACCCTAGAAACATCTTCTCTGGCCCTTGTGGGCTACTCACATGTGGAGCTCTTCATGTCCTGTCATGTTTCTACTGATCTTGGATCCAAAAGATTCTGTACCCACCCTGTGGTATCTCTGCAGCCCGCTTAACCTTTCTGCATCAAAAGCCTACACCTATAGGAATTTGAAGAGGACCCCAGTTAACCTTGGACCCAGGGACTTAAATTGAATGGGGCTGGGATGCCTTCTTGATATAAAATTACTTTTTGTTATAAAATTCTTTCTTATACACATGTGAATGTCACTGGTTTTGTTCCTCTAGACAACCTGGCAAGCACACTGAAGCTATACTTAGATTTTATCACCTTCATCTAAAATGTATAATCATAACATCTCAACAGGAATGACAGCCTTTTGAAAGATTGATAGAAAACATGAAATATGGGTGTATTATCATATCGACATAACTGATGTCAGATATTTCATCCATTACATTATTCAATAGTTTAAAGGACTATATGATAAACTAATTTTAGAAGAAAAAATATCTTTACTAAAATATCTCCTGCCCAATTATCTTAATTTTTATTTAAAATGAAAGTAACAAATTATTAGGATTGGTTTCATTGTCTGTTAACTTAAAGCTTGATATTCAATGACACTAGCTATTAGTATAGGTTAGGGGAATGTGAGTCACACAGATAATTGCTATAACTCATTCCTTGTCATTGAGTCGATTCCGACTCAGAGTGACCCTTTAGGAGAGAGTAGAATTGCCCCTGTGTGTTTCTGAGACTTTAACTCTTTACAGGGGTAGAAAGCGTCATCCTTCTCTCCATAATCACTATCCTCTCTCTTGTTCCATTTCTGTTTTAAAAGTTTTAAAAATAGTTATAATTTGAATATGCAGGTCAATATACTTTGCAGATTTATATACCAGATTTATGTATACTCTATGTATACATAGAGTCACTATGAGTCAGTAGGGACTTGATGATTTTGTAGAATTTGAGTTTATATGCCAATATAGTGAACTTCATGAAAAAAGACAGGCTGTTTCTATTTCCCAGGGGGATTATTATGTGCCCCTTCCTAGTCAGTAGCTTCCAACCCCACATCTGTGACCTGTTTGACAGGTTGGACTCCACCCTAGATGTCATAAAAATAATTAACTTGACATAAAACCATCTAACCCACAAATGCCTTCCAACCTGAGTCGATTAATCCTTTAGCACGATATCTGACTATATTTGCCTACTATTCATAAAGTTCTTAATGGTTAATCCCTCAGAAGAAGACAGGTTATTTCTTCTTCCTACTCTAGTCTTATTTTGGAAGCTTCACTCAAACTCTTCACCATGGGTGCTGTCACTGTTATTTGAAATGGAAGTGTATTGTTTCCAGCATTGCAGCAGTGCAAAACATTGACAGACAAATGGTAGCTATATACTGTCGAAATGGGGGGAATTTGCACATTGAACAGTACCTCATGAAGAGCTCTTTGCTAAACGTCTGCCAACAAGTTATGCTCATTGACCACTTCCTGTTTTCTCAGTTTGTCAAATGACTCTGTTATGCTTCATCATAGCTCCATGTTTCTTCTGTTTCTTCTTCAGCCTTTTGTGTGCAAGATTTACTAAGTTGAAATGCGATGTCCATTCCCAGGAGAAGGGGTGAGGTGGCGAAAGCTAAAGATCCTGGCATAAAATGATGCAACCACTGCTTA
This sequence comes from Echinops telfairi, assembly GCF_000313985.2. Lineage (NCBI taxonomy): Eukaryota > Metazoa > Chordata > Mammalia > Afrosoricida > Tenrecidae > Echinops > Echinops telfairi. The sequence goes on from NW_022111370.1 coordinate 8,991,682, forward strand.
GGAACGTATAATAAGTAGCACCCAAAATAATGATTATACAATGATAATAAATAATTTGATACATGCTTTCTATTCCATGAGACTATACGTTCTATAAAAACAGGACCATATTTGTGCTCTATTGTCTGATAGGACACTGCATGACCCATGATACATTGGAAACTAAATAATGATAAAGGAATTCTTGAAACCACCCTTTATTGTTGCAGATAACATCTCCCTGAAATAATCCAGTGTGCTTGCTCCTCAGAGTAAGGAAGTGTGGTATTGGGGCATGGGTTGGATGATAGGTACCTATAATTCATCGAATCGGGAAGACCTAAGAAAAAACAATGCATTTGAACCATGGTGCTGGAGAAGAATATAGAGGTTACCTGGGCTGCCAAAAGAACCAACAAATCTGTTTTGGGACAAGTACAGACAGAGTACTACTTAGAGGCAAGGATGGGGAGACTTGGTCTCACATACTGTGGACATGTCAGGAGAGACCTGTCCTTGGGGAAGCCATCATGCTTGGCAAAGTAGTGGGGCAGCAAAAAGGAAGCAGACCCTGGACAGGAAAACTCTACTGAACCAGGGGCTGCAACAACGGACACAATGGCTCCAACCTGAGACAACTCTGAGGATGGCCCAGGACAGGGCCCGCTTTGTTCTGTTGTGCATAGGGTCAGGGTGAATCAGAGCTGAATTATTCTGTGGACAGCGCAACATAAAGAAAACACAAATCTTCACAACTTGACTCAATAAGCAACATCTGTGAAGTAGAGAAACCGTAGGAAGTGTCTAGCGGAAAGCCTGGTTCCATAGGGGTGATGCCTTGGGCTGCTAACTCCACAGTCAGCCGCTAGAAATGGCCAGTCTCTTCAGGGGAGAAAAGGGAGGCTTTCTCCGCCTATTGAGAGTTTCAATCTTAGAAAGCCACAGGGGCAGTTCTACCCTGTCAGTGGACGTGATGGCAGTGTGAGAGTGATCGTGGTTGTCTAGGACGTTGCTGTGCTAGGGCCATCAATGTCCATGGAAGCACTAGTTAGGTCATCAACGAGAAAATTCCATTAAAAAACAGAAAACAAGAAGCAGTTGCAAAGTATCTCACTCAGGTGCTAAAAAGCAAACCTATTTTGGTAACAAAGACATGCCTGAATCATGGTCCCTTTAGCGGCCCCATATTCCTGTGAACGCTGCATTGCTGAAAAAGCAGCCTTCAGATGAACAGATTGCATTTGAATTATGATGTTGGTGAAAAATATTGAATAAATTCTGGACCGCTAAAAGGAAAACCAAATCGGTCTTCCAGGTACTGTGGCCTTGATGGCCCTCAGAAGCAAAGATGGCCAGCCTTCTGCTCATACATTTTGAACATGTTCTCGGATGAGACCTATGGTGAAGGGAAGCATCATGTTGGGGCACGTCAGTGCCAAAGAGGAAGAGCCTCACTGAGATGCAGTAACACAATAGCTGACACTGTGGGCTGGGACTCAGCGATGGTGGTGAGGACGGTGCAGGACAAAGAAACGTTTGGTTCTTTTCACCGTATTCATTTGTGCCTGTCCTTTTCATGCAATAAACTATTCACATGATGACAGGTTTCCTGAGAGATTGAGTAACTTTTTAAAAAATATTTAGTGAGTAGGAACATGCATCCTATCTTGGGAATTCCTGGGGAGAAAATAGACATAATTAGGTACTCAGACATTCACCATTATCTTTTCCCCTCTACTGCTGAGTGACTAGTTGTCGCCAAAATATGTTGTCTTAAGAAAATACTTTTCTCCCGGTGTTCGGTTCTGAGGGTGTTACTCAAAGGCAGTTATAGATATTTCTAGCCCTCTTTTTCTTAGTCGATTCCTTAGTGGAAATGTAGCTCAAGTGTGGTTTCATTAAGTCTTTTCATTGATCAGAGTACATTCGCATGGAAACTCTGCCTCCCAAGACTGACTTTCATCCCAGACAGACACCCAGGGCAGCCTGCTGGCGTGCCAGGTCTTGCATCTTTCATAAGAACCTCAGGGTGCTTAGCAGCCAGGTTACACGGTGGAGGTAGTGTGGGCGGATTGAAAGGTCAGTCCAGGAAAATGAAATTGTTTTGTTTTTCAGTACGTTGCTTTGCAAGCAGGTGATGTGAAGTGTCTCAGATCTTACAGTGTCAGGAATACAATGTGCAAGTTTTAATAACGTTGGTGGCTGTCCATGATATTGTGCTCATAGTATAAATAGTATCAGAACATGAGAGTCCCCTGGGGTTCTGGAAATGGCATTTCATGGGAAGTCAGGAGACCTGGTCCCCATTCTGTCTCTGTTATTAATAATGATGATAATAAAGATAGTTCAAGCTCCCTGAGTTCTAACCTTGTGCCAGGCACTGTTAAGTGAACTCTAATATAGAAAATTGTAGACCTTCATATACTAACTATAAAGGTAACTTAGGTATGCAAAAAATGCATTTAAAAATTGTGTTCCACATATATGGTAGCATTACTATTAAGATTTCCAGCAAATATATATATAAAAACACAAACCAGAGTTAGTTCAATCTTTGTTTAGCTATTCCAAAACATTCAACTGTTCTTCTGTCACCAGCCACGTTAACTAATTGAAAACTTGAATATGACTAATTAAAGATGATATGGCAGCATGTACACATCACGATGTGAAGATACTTTTTGTATGAAAATAGAAAGTATTTATAATTAAAAAGAAATATGACAGGCTAAAAGACTGCCAAAAGAATAAGCTAATCTATTGTGGAAGAGGTAGAGTCAGAATTCTCCTTCGAGGCAAAGAGGGCACAACTTCATTTCACGTACTTTGGCTGTCAGGAGAGACCAGTCCCTGGAGAAGGACATCAAGCTTGGTCAACTAGAGGGGTAGCTAAAAAGAGGAAGGCCCTGGACAGGAGGAATCGACACTGTGGCTGCCACGATGGGCTCAAACCTGAGAACAATTGGGAGGATGGTGCAGGACCAGGGGGTGCTCCCTTCTGTTGTACATAGGTTCGCTAGGACTCAGCACCAACTTGAGAGCATCTAACAACATCACATAAATGATAATGCTTTGGATATTTGGGTTCTAAATGTTGTTCAAATTAATTTTAGTGCTTGCTTTTTCTTTTAAAAAATGGCTATTAGAAGCTTTAAGACTACCCAGGTTGCTAATCGTATATTTTTTATAGAAGAGCATGCCTTTAAACATTTGGGGGGAAATTTTTCTTGGGTGGAACTCAGTATCTTTGGATGTACTCCACCCTCTCTTTAACATCTTCCAAGACGGCAGGCCTTCAGGTATGTCGGGAACCAGCCTTAGTACATTTTTATGGCGGGAAGATATTGCCTCCTCCCCTGCTTCTTTGGATAGGTCTCTTCTATCTGCGAGCTGTTTGCCTTGCTGGTATTGGGTGTGAATGAAATGTCTGATTCTTGGGGTTTGGACCTTTTTCTCTCCTCTCCTTCGCTTTTAACTCCTCCGTCCAAGTGGGAGATGTTACTAGAGTAGGTCATGAAGGTGACTTTTCACCTTTCTTCTGTAGGTACATCTGTGAGGGTAAAGACTCACACCTCTCTCAGGTAAGCTAGTCCCAATGTGCATGAGGGGTTAAGAAGTTAGTATTTAGATTTCTCACCTACGGCTGTACTGTATCTCCTACTTCACTTTACCGATAAAGTAATGGAAACCAAGTCTGTGTTCCCTTGCTGCTTATTATTTAGTGATAAGCTCAAACTCAGGGAATATAGGTGCAACTTACTGGACCATGAGAAGATTCCCAAAGTGGCGGAACTATGTGACTCTTACTACTCCTCACTTTGTTTTGGTCTCTTTGAGGTCACAACCCTGAGGGGGCTTCAGGTGTTCTTTGTTGTCTGAAGACGCCAAACCCTGAGTCCTTGCTGTATCATCTCTGAAATTATTGATATTGAAGGATTTAAGCAGAAGAGATGTGATTTGATCTACTGTTATATCACCGCTCTAAACACAAGTTTCCTCATCTGTGAAATAGGTGTCATTATATTAATTCTCTTATTAGAATACCAAATAGGCAATGCATGAGCAATCACTCTGACAGATGTAAAGTGTTGTAAAGGTATACAGTGAACCCTCGTTTATTGCGGTTAATCGGTTCTAGACTCTACCGTGATAAATGAAATTCCACGAAGTAGGATTCCTTATTTGTAAATCAAATATTTTCGTAGTTAGAGCATAGAGGACATGAAAATACACCCTTTAGTCACCATTACACTCGTATTACCCAATTTATTAAACAAAAAAGGGAAAATACAGTAAAACATTTTGAACGTTACAATTATCATTTATTATTTATTATATTATTTATGGCATCAAGCGTGTACAGTATGAGCCAATCAGTGGCAGTAATGACAGAGCATGCGCTGTTACGCAAAAACCGCGATAGAGTGAAGCCGCGGAAGTTGAAGCGCGAAGTGGTGAGGGTTCACTGTACATTAATCTTATAGAGCACCATGGCTTCTGCTCAATGACTGAGGATACTCTGCCCCCAGTGGCATAAGGTCTTTTATGGATGTGTTTTAAAGCCTTCCATATGCTGGCACCACCTCCTGATCAGTCCAATAGTTTATTTCCTACATTGCCCCACCCAATATATGACCTCTGGTTCCTTTTGCATTGTGCCACCTGTTTCCATAGGTAGTCCTAAGTGTGGCTGAACAGTGGTTCATTTGGAATATCGTTTTTGCTCCATCCTCATCCATCACTATCTAACTCATGATCATGCTTATGTTCATCAGAACTCATCTGCTTCTATTGGATAAACCAAAAACCCATCTCACTGTCATTGACTTAAGTCCAACTCATCATGATCATATAGAATGGGTAGAGCTGCTCCTGTTTATTTCTGAGACGGTAACTGCATATGAGAGTATAAAGCCTCATCTTTCCCCTGAACGGAAGCTGGTGGTTTCCAACTGCTGACCTTGTAGTTAGCAGCCCAACACATGCCAGGGATAGAAGTACCTTAAACAAGTTCCACTCCCCAAAGGACGCTATGAGTGGTATTGTTATTAGGTGCCATTGAGTTGTTTCCAACCCATAGTGGCCTTATGCACAGCAGAATGAAGCCCTGCCCAGTGCTGTACCTTCTTCACAATTATCCCTCTTATTGAGCCCATTGTTCCAGCCAGGGTGTCAATCCATCCCATTGAGAGACTTCTTCTCTTTCACTACTCTTCCACGTTACCAAGCAAGATGTCCACCAGGGACTGCTCTCTCCTGATAACATATCCAATGCACGTGAGATTAAAGTCTCACTATCTGAGACTTTGAGGAGCGCTGTTGTCATACTTCTTCCGAGACAGATTTGGTTTTTACCTTTTAGCAGTCTATGGCTCTTTCAATATTCTTTGCAAGCACGACTATTCAAATGCATCAGCATGATAGTAAGTGAAAAATCCAGGAAACATCAACTTCCATCAGACATTGATGGATCAGTTCATGAACCTATTAGAAATGAGTGTTTCCATCACTAAGTTTCTTAATGAGTTTTCAAGAAGTGTCCAAAACCCCAGACTCACTTTACTAGCTTAGTTCCCCAAGAAGAGAAAGATTTTCTTCTTTCTAAGTATTCCTTTTATAAGGAAGACCGGAGAAGAAAAGAAGCATTTAAATTGTGGTGATGGTGAAGAATACAAAGAGTACAATGGGCTGATAGAAGGAAAATCCAGTCTACATTAGACATTAAGCCAGAGTGCTCCTTCAAGGCAAGGATGGCAAAGCTTTGTCTTACATACTGTGGACATGCTGTCAGGAGACCAGTCCCTGGAGAAGGACATCATGCTTACTAAAGTGGAGAGGTAGCAAAAAGGAGGAAAGCCATTGACAAAATGGATCGACACAGTGGCTGCGACAATGGGCTCAGGCACAGGGATCATTGTGAGGATGGTGCAGACTTGGCAGCGTTTCGTTCTGTTGTGCATAAGTCGCGATGTGTTGGCACCCAACAACAACAAGTGTTCTAACAAAAGTCCAGTGTTTTGTTCTATTCTTTCAAATTTGTTAGAGTTTATATTTGCAGTGCTGCTATAACAGAAAAACCTCAAGTGTATGGCTTTCCCACTCACCGGTGGAGTGTCTCACAGCTTGGGAACTAATAAGTCAGATTGCAAGATGTTTCTCTAGGAGAAAACATTCTCTCTCTGTTGCTTTTGGGGAAAGATTGTGGTCACCTTTCAACACCTGTGGGCTTGATGTCCCCTGAGGTCACCATGTGTCTTGACATCAATATTCCCCTGGGTCTATGCTATTTATAGAAAAGGGACCATAGGTCAAAGGAGGGCCTCCACTTTGGCTCTTCAGTTTTTGATGGTCTTGAAGTCCCTCTGATCCCTGCTTGTGTTTAATTTCATTTATAATCAAAAGAGATAGGTACACGATACACTATGATTGTATCCTGACTCATTAATATCACAGAGGCTGGAGTTTGCAACACAAAATCATAATATCAGATCATTAAATAGTAGATAATTACATAATAGCTATATAACCATGGATGACATGCATCTTCAATAACATTCTTTAATTCCTATTAGCCAGCAACAAACCAGAACACATTTCCAGATTAATGAACAAATAATCCAAGAAGGTGTATTATGTAAAGAAAGATGTAGCATTAGGATTAGAGAAAGAGTCGTATGTAAATAATATGATCTTGCTGAAAAATGAAGATGGTTTGAAGCACTTACTGATAACATTCAAAGATAGCAGCCTAAACTATGGATTATACCTGAAGAGGAGGAAAATGAAAATTCTCACAATGGGACCTATGAGCAATATCATGATAAATCAATAAGAAATTGAAAGAGTCAAGGAATTTATTTCTCTTGACAGAACAATCAGTATGTACAAAAGAAGCAGTCAAATAATAGCACAATGTATTTCATGGGCCAATCTATCACACCAAAAAAAACCCCTTCAAAGTTATGAAAAGCAAAGATGCTACTTGGATCAGATGGCATTTAATCTGGATCTTTTTAATCACCTCATATAAAATCAAAAGCTCAATGAAGAAGGAATACAGAAGACAAATTACTGTATTCAGACTGTGATGAAGAATATTGAATATACTGTGATCAGGTAGAGAGCAAACAAATAGCAGTAGAGGAAGTGCTGTTTGAATGCTCTTTCCAAGGTAGGATGGTGAAACTTGAACGCTCTTAATCTGGTCATGTCATAAGGAAAGACCAATCCCTGGAAGAGGACGTCATGTTGGTAGAGGATCAGGGCATTGAAGGAAACCCATAATGAGTTACATTGACCTGATTATTGCATCAATGAATGTGAACATATTGTGTTAGGCCAGGGTGACTACAGAAACATATCCAGATGCACTCGTATATGTATAAGAAAGAGCTTTATATCAAGAAGTAACTGTGCATCAATAAAGCAGCCCAGCCATTTCCAACACAAGACTGGAAGTCTGGTACTAGTCTATAGGTCCTTCTTCAGACTCAAATAGCCTCATGCAGTGATCCAGGGTGCAGAAACACCACAGACCAGTGCACCCAGAGTTGTGTGGATCGAAGGCAGTGGCCACATCCCAGGGCTCTTGCAGGTTCCAGCCTGGCTTGTCCTCCAGAAGGTGAAGGCGGAGAGAGAACTATCTTGGTCATACTTCCCAAGGAGGTCATCATGGTGCCGCCTGATTGACAGGCTAACCCCCACTCAGATCTGCTACAGGTGCCACGTTGGCACAAAAAACCTAACTATTTCACATCGCAACAACTCTGATGATAGTTCAGGAGCAGGAAATATTTTCTTGTGCTATAAATAAGGTCTGGAAATAAACCCTGGGCCAAAAATAAATAAACAAACTGAAGCGCACACTAACACTCATGTCCCATGCCCTTTAAAAGGTCTGATTCTATGGCATCGTACCTTTTGTTAATTCCATTCCTGTCTTTCTTTCATATTTGGTCTCCAGAAAATATATTTGGCTCTTTGTAGTGTATTCTTTTTTATTTGTATTGCTTGATTATAGCTTGAGCCCTGGTAGCTTTGTGATAACACCATAGGAGAAAGCTGAGATGCTATATTCCCCTGAAACATGAAAGTTTTGGAAATTCACAGGGCAGTTCTACTTATACAGTCACCATGAGTCAGAATCGACTTGAGAATAGTGAGTTGAATGAGAGGGTGTATCTTCAGTCAATCTCTTACAATATATAAGATGAGGTTTTATTAAAATTATTATAAAGTAGTGTTGATATTATCTTAAAAATGTAAAATTCCTGTAGGTTAAAAAAAAATATTCTGGAAATTTCTTAAAGACTTTTTTTTTTTGGTATATAAGGTTGCTGTAATTAGGAACTCATTTGATGGTACCTAGAAATACCATCATTTGATTATACCTAGGGGAAAAATGGGACCAATACAGCTTAAAATAAAATGAAACAAAACTTTGTTTCAAACCTTTTGAAATCTTGCCCAGAGATTTTAAATCATTTTTCTCTTTCATAACATTTCAAAATGTATCAATAATGACAATTTTATGAGCAAACAAAGCAATGCAAGATTTAGTTTTAAATTTTCAAGCAACAGGGTGTCTTTTGATCTGCGAATGATACCTCCATTTCCTCTCCCAGAATATATCTAAACATAAAATTTAACAGCTTTATTGAGATATATTTCACAAACCATAATTTTTGCTCATTTAAAGTGTAAAATTTCTATTTTCTTGCCAGCGACTTTAAACTTTTCTAAATTTCTGCTTCAGCAAGTGGGAAAAAATGATAAGCAATGCATCTACTGAGCTCTCAATTGTGGCTTTCAGGAGTGTTCAACTGCTGCCACCAGGGGTATTATTTGTGGATCCAAGTAAAAGGAAATTCTTGACAACTTCAATCTTGTCTCCATTTATCATGATGTGAACATTTTCATCCCTTGTGAGCATTTTGATCTTTACATTGAGTCACAATCCACACTGTAGGCTGCAAGCTTTGATTTTCTTCAGCAAGTGTTTCAAATTCTTCTCACTTTCAAGAAGCAAGGTTGTTAAAAATGCTGTTGACAAGCCTTCTAATCCTGATGCCACATTTTTCTCCATATAATCCCACTTCTCTGAGTTTTCGCTCAGTATACAGATTGAACAAGTAAGCTGAGAGGATACAACGCTGACACACCTATGCTGAGTGTAAGTCATGCTGCATTTCCTTGTTCTGTTTGGACAACTGTAAGGGTTCTGTATGGGCACAATGAGATATTCTTGAATTGCTATTCTTCTCAATGTAATCCATAGTCAATGATGATTCCACAATGGAATGCCTTCCCATAGGCAATAAAATACAAGTAAACATCTTTCTGGAATTCTCTTCTTTCAGTCAAGAGTCCTCTGACATCAGCAATGTTATTCCTTGTTTAAAGTTATGTTAGAGTTCACTGTTTAGAGAAGCAAACCAGTGACAGCCATGAACAAGAAAGAACATTGTACAATGAGGCAAGTTTGCATCAAGAAGGCACCCTAGCTGGTTCAACAAAAATTAATAGGTCCAGTGATAGCCAGGGCCATCCTCAAACTCACATAGCCGCAGGTTGGTATTTCTGAAAGGTGAAGCGAGAAGCAGGGAGATCCCAGGTAGGTGAGTGCAGCGTCACATGGATCCAAACTTGGTGGAGGCATGGTAGGGTACCAGAAGTTCTCAGGGTCAGTTGGCCCACATATAGCTGCCCCTGGCAGCAGACACTGAGTCCCAGTGACATGTCAGTGAGGAGGAAGGTGGATTGGGAGAGAGAGAGAGGCAGTTCCCAGAGTCCTTCATTCTCATATAAAGGGCCACACCTCCTGGAGGTGTCATCAAGCTACCACTTGATTGGCAACTTTGACTCCACCCCTAGTCGGAAGTGTCTGTTATGGTTGTTACGTACCATCAAGTTAGTTGACTCATAGCAACGAGGCACAACAGAACCCACTGCACAACCCTGCCACATCCCAACAATTATTGCTATGCTGAGCCTATTTTTTCAGCCACTTTCAGTCCATCTCATAATTTAAATATGTTAAAAGGAGTTAAGCAATCATCACAATCATCAACTTTATACCATTTTGTTCTTTCTTGTACTCCTTATTATTAGCTGCCCATTTTATTTCAACTACCTGCTATAAACCCAAGAAGCTAATAATCCAGTATTGTCTCTATAGATTTTTTTTTTCTTTTTCTTTTTTAACATTTTATTAGGGGCTCATACAACTGTTATCCCAATCCATACACACATCAATTGTGTAAAGC
>NW_022111370.1:9003470-9009169 GCF_000313985.2 Echinops telfairi
ATCTATCATCTATCTATCATATATCATCATCTATCTATTATCTCTCTATGTATCTATCTATCTAATCTATCTATTATCTCTCTGTGTATCTATCATCTATCAACATCTTCACACCACACAGGCAGAGTAACAGGTCTTTCTGGGAAGCCAGTACTGGTTTCAAGGGCATGTGACCTGTGCAGTCACATAAAACTTGCATTCACAAATGCTTTGTGTGTGGTTTAGGACTATGCTGGTGCTGTCTTTAGATTTTTAATAAATTAAAAGCATGGCACAATATTTTCCTTTTGCACTGCGTTCCATAGTATGTATATATATCCCTCAAACTCACTCTCATTGAACTGCCTCCTGGGACTCTGAGAATAACTCTCCATGAAAGTGGGAAACTTTCTCTTTTTTTCTGTGGAGCATCTGGTGGTTTCAAAGTGCTGACGTGTTGTTTAGACACTCAATGCCTAACACACTATGCCATCAAACTTCTATAGATTACATACCATCTCTCTGCCACCACCATCCCTACTTTCTGAGATTCTGACATACTCTTGGATGTGTGAGCCTTCCAGAGAGAAACACAGTGTTGCTGATGTAGAATGGAAACTCAGCAACCAACTGAAGTAGAATTACTTTTTCTGGTGAGACATTAAGCACATGTTAAACGATGACATTGGGCAATGTGACTATAGTATTTTGTTTTCTTTTAATCTTTTCTGTTGCTATTTTTTGTATTAGGATGTCAAGTGTCTGAATAGATTCAGTATTTGCATGGCTTTGTTTGTACCACTGTTTTCCTTTTAACTTATTAGCAACAGGAGCAGGAACAGAGTATTAGGGATAGAAGTTCTTCAAGTCCACCTTTTAATCTAAAAGTGAAAAACAAAATCAAAAAAACCTTTCACAATCCATATGGTGAGAAAACCATCGGACAAGCTGGATTATATGAAGAATTTGGCATCAAGATCAGAGGAAGATAACCTGCCACATGCATATGACACACATTGTTTGTTGAAAGTGAGGAGGACTTTATGCACTTGGTGATGACGATCCAGGATGGCAGCCTTCAGTGTGGATTACAATGCAGTATAAGGAAGACCACGATCCTCATGACTGGACCTATACGTAACATCATGATAAATGAAGAACAGGTTGAAGTTGCCAGGAATTTTGTCTTGTTTGCATCCACAAGCAATGGAAGTAACAATTGAGATCAAAATCCAAGTTGCATTAGGTACATCTATCACTCATAAGAATATTGAAAAACAAGGATGTGCTTTGAGGACTAAGGTGCACCTGAAACAAGCCACACTATTTTCCATTGCCTCATATGCATGTGAAAGTTGGACATTGAAAAAAGAAAACGGAAAAAGAATGAATGCATTTGAATTAGGATCCTGGGAACATTATTGAAAGTGCCATGAACTGCTAAAAGAGCACACCTATGTGTCTTGGAAGAAGTACAACAAGAGCGCTCCTTAGAGCCAAGGATGGTTAGACTTCTTACATAATTTGAACTTATTGTCAAGAGAGACCAGTTAACGAAGAAAGACACCATGCTTGGTAAAGTGGAGGGCAGCGAAAGAGAGGAAGACCCTCCACCAGACAGACTCACAGAGGCTGGATCAATAGGTTCCATCGCAGGAACAATTGTGAGAATGGCGCCAGATCTTGGACTGTTTTGCTCGGTTGTGCTGAGGGTAGCTATGGGTCAGTACTAACTCAGTGACACCTAACAGCTGCCAGGAAACCACCTATGATTACCTATCTCCTCAGGGAAAGCCGAGGAATAAAGCTGCCTCCTTTTGAAATGCTCCCCCAACGAAAAATGTCTATTTTGTTTTCTGATATCACTGACGATCCTGCCTTAAATTCTCTGAAGAGGGACACTTCAGTCTATGCTTAATTTCACACTATCTCAGAAATGCTCCACTAAATTTAGCTTACATTTAAACCTGTCTACCAAGAGCAGGAAAGCACATTACAGTTTAGGGGGGTCTCTATAAACTGCAAATGCTGTCAGCAGCTCCATCATCACAGCGCCGTCCGTTGCTGCACCTGGAATGCTTCATTCCGAATGGTTGCTGTGAATTCACTTCAAGATGCTACCTGTTTCTTTTTGTATGAGCAGAGAGTTGTCAAAACAGGAAGTCGGATTATAACGGGGCCTACAAAATCAGCCTGGGGTTGGATTTGCGCATCTGCTATTTTGAATATCATCTCCAGAGAGGAGAACTTGCATGCAAAGTTAGAGGGCAAAAACTGTCAGGCAGTGTTGATGGAAGGCTGATGCTTTGAAACACAGCTGAGAAGTAAAATTATGCAAAACACCACTGTTGCAGGAACCGCTTAGATAAAGCAGGGTTCAGGATCGAAATTTTTGGTTGGAAGCTAAAATAAATCTGCAACAATGGAATATGGTCTTTGATCCCGGCCAGGTGTGGTGTAACCAAAATGAAGTCAAAATAAGCTCGACCTTTAACATAGCAAGTAACCAGTAACCTCCGAGAATGGTGGTTGCTGAGGTCTGGTGTTCTACATTTGAGCCTCACTCAAGAAGTTTGACTTTGTTTGTTTGCAACTACACAGGTTTATTTCAACTCCAAGTAGGAAAAAAAGATGGAGACTGAAAACAGCATTTGCTTAATATCAGAGTTCTGCAAAATAATGAATCAGATCAGTGGAGCAGAGTGGGCAATTATTGGCTACTTGCTCCATGTTCATTTCCTTACGTTTTTCTTCTGAGAATTTGCCCCCATGCCCCTTTAGCCAATATGTTTAAGTTGGACTAAATCCAGTTCCAAAATTGCGGCCACGCTGACCTGAGCCAGTCGCATATCCCATTGACAGCCACAGTGCTTGGCTCAGACACAGATTAATCACCAGTTCCGAGCCTCTGACATGTTTTGGCTTCTATAAGAAAGTGGCTCTGTCCTTTCTAGTGGTCCTGGTGGTGAAAGAATACACATCCTAGAGCCATCTTCCAAACCATCACCCTGTGCTAATGAAACCAATATAAAAGACAGCAGGTAAAATACACTAAGCAATGAGTGTCATTTGATGATCATAGGCTCCCAATCTTATTTCACCTACTACTCCCTTTTCAGAAAAAAAAAAAAAAGTTCTAAGTGAACTTGAAAACCTTTGTAATGTAGCTCACACAATCCAACATAAAAATATGCTGACATGTTAGGTGCAGTGGAGTCAGTTCTGACTCCCAGGGACCCACTCAGTGTGCCACAGAAGGAAACATCCATTCGCGCACTATCATCACAGGTGTTTTGAGGAGCTCATTGTGACCGCCATTGTGTCAGTCTCTCTTGTCAGGGTCTTCGTGTTTTCACTGCTCTTTGATATTATCAAGCGTGGTGTCTGTTTCCAGAGACAAGTCTCTCCCGACAATGTGTCAAAATACATGAAATGAAATCTGGCCATCCTTACCTCTCAGGAGCATTCTTGCTCTACTTCTTCCAACACAGATTTGTAGGGGTGTTTTAGTAGTCCATGGTATTCTCCATATTCTGTTCTGGCCCCATAGTTTTCCTTCTGTCATCCGTATTTAAATATCAACTTTTAGATGCCCAACTTCAAAATATCTAAATTTTACAATGTCCAAATATCAGACATCAGACTGTCACAAAATACCATGCCTTAGGTAAGGTGCAATTCAATCCATAAAGTAATATTTTGCTTTTCAACACTTTTAAGGAGTAGTGTGCAGCAGATTTGCCCAATGCCAAATGTCATTTGAATTCCTGACTACTGTTTCCATGAGCATTGATTCTGAATTTAAGCAAAATAAAATATTTGAAACTCTCTAAACACTTCATTTTTCTTGAATCTGACTCAGATTGACTTATATGTAACAGAATAAAACAATTCCCTGTTGTCAACACCATCATGATCATTGGTATGTTTGTGAGAGAGGAGATAGATAGATCTCTTGCTTCCTTTATCACATTGTAAGCCTCAGTTCCCTGCAGCTGGAGAAACTCCTGAGAGAGGGGTGCTTATTGAACCCTGCTTTAATCTTACATCATCTGAGAAGATTGACGTTGTCAAGGTTTTTATCTTGTTTGGATCCACAATCTATGCTCATGGAAGCAGCATGTCAAAAGATCAAATGACACATTGCATTGGGTAAATCTGTTGCACAAAATCTGTTTAAATTGTTTAAAAGCAAGGATGTTACTTTGAGGACTAAGGTGTTCCTGATCTAAGCCAGGGTGTTTTCAATTACTTCATGCCACATGAAAGTTGGACACTGAAAAAGGGAAATCGAAGGAGAATTGATGGGTTTGCTGTCTTGGATGTAGTGCTTCCAGAATGCTCCTTAGAGGTAAGCATGGTCAGATATGGCCTTACGTACATTGGAAAGGTTATAAGGAGAGACCAGTCTCTGGAGAAGGACACCATACTCGGTACAGTAGAGTGGCAGCACGAAAGAGGAAGACCTTGAGAAAGTTGATTGATGAAATCGCTGCAGCAATGGGCTCAAGGGCAACATTACTTGACTGAATATAATTATTAGCCTTTCCCCTATGATGGTATGGAATTTTATGGCTGTCTTTATCTAGTCTATCTTTCCCCAGTTTCTTATCTATCAAAGAAAGACTTGACTTACATCAAAACATCCCTCCGTGTCCTAAAATTAAATGCTGTCTCTTCTGTAAAAGACCATCAAGCTTTATTTCCTAATGGAATGAAGCCCAGTTGCTGAGGGCGCAGCCCGTGTTCTTCAGCAGAAAGTGCTGCAAGTCCTCCTCACTTTCAGCAAGCACCTCACAGGTGGTTGATAAACCTTCTTTCAATCTGATGTTGCATTCTTCTTGAATAATCTAACTTCTCTAATTATTTGCTCGGCATACATTGATTTCTTCACACAACTGCCTCTTGATCCATGTACAGATTCAGCAAGGGCAAAAATAAGAATTCCAATTGTTCTAAGGCTGTCCATAGTTTCCTATGATCCACAGAGTTGAATGCTTTTGTGTATTCAACGAAGCACAAACATTTGCCTGCTATTCTCTGTTTCTGTCAAGATCCATCTGACGTCAGCAATGATATCCCTTGTTCCATGTTCTCTTTTGAATTCTGCTTGAACCTCTGGCAGCTCCCTGTAAAACTACTGCTATAACCATTACTGGATGATCTCCAGAAAATTTTATTTGCCTGGTATATCAATGATATTATTCTAGAGTAAGAAGATTCTGTTGAATCCCCTTTCTTTGAAATGGGCACAAATATGGATTTCTTCCGGTCAGCGGGCCAAGTAGTTGTCTTCTAAATTCCATGCCATTGAATAGTAAGTGCTTGAAATGACCGTTTCGCTGAGCAAGGAGCTCTTGTATTAGGGGAGTGCGCATGAGGAGGCCCAATGTCCACCTGCCACCCTACTACCAAACCTATAATTATTTGCACCTAGGCCCAATGTCCACCTGCCACCCTACTACCAAACCTATAATTATTTGCACCTAGGTCCATTCCCCCCTTGATCTTAAATATATTTACATATGTACATGTCTGTATTTAGGCTTCTATGTATGCCCTTTGCCTCCTACTTCTTTCCTCTATTTCTTTACTCTTTTCTCCAGTCCCATTACCATGTTCAGCCTTCATTCTGGTTTTGGTAGTTCCTCGCAGTTGCCTTGCCCTTGGTCACTCCCTACCAGTCCTCCCATCCCTTCCCTACCATTGGTTTTGAATCA
>NW_022111370.1:9011409-9013396 GCF_000313985.2 Echinops telfairi
CACAATTGATCTATGTATTGTGATGAATTGTATGAGCCCCAATAAATTGATTAAAAAAAACCCAAAGAATAGTAAGTGCTTGTTAAGACAATTGGTATTCCATCCATTCATGACACCTTGCTTTTGGCTAATGTTTTCAGTGCAGCTTAGACTTCTTCCTTCAGCACCATCGTTTCTTGATCATATGATACTTCACAAAATGGTTGAAGGTCACTAGTTCTTTTGGTACAATAACTCTGTGCATTATTTCCATCTTCTTTTTATGATTCCTTCATCATTACATATTTTGTCCCTAGAATATGGCACTCTCTCTACCAGTGCTTTTCTTTTGTTCACTATGTTTTCCGTAACTGACAATGTTTCTCTGGTTTCCATAGTTTTACAATGGCTAACTCCTTAGAAAAGAAAAACCTGTTTCTTCTTAGGAGCCTGCTCTCAATTTGGAAGCTATGTTGAAACTTGTTCACTTTTGATGACCCTGCTGGTATTAGAAATACCAGTGACAGAGGTTTTATCATCACAGCAACACACAAGCCATCACAGTACGAAAACACTGAGAGACCAGGCTTCCTATGAGAGCCTAATAGTTTGATAGAGGAATAGATACAGATAATTGAGAATGAAGTTCATATATAGACTAAATGATTTTTAAATAAAAATAGTTTAAAACAATGCCAGGCACATAATAAGAGTTAACTCTTTAATGTCCCTTCTTGTCCTTGCTTTTCCTGTTCCTGTGTTCCATTTCAATTCTACTGTGTCCTCCTTCCCCCACTTCAAACATTATTCAATAGACGCAAATGAGGTTCATCAAAATCAATCATAACAGCAAGAGCGTTAAGGAGAAAGGAGAAGATGTATACTAAATTATTAAGTTATATGAAGCTTTAATATAAGTGTGTGTTTTTATAAGATACAATATTAACTGTGCATATGTGTAATGAATAATAATAATCTTTCAGGGGTAAAACTCTTGAAGAATGCCAAACTGCCGACTGGTAAAAAAAACCAACAGGGCAATTGATGCACATCAAAATGTCAGTCAGTGAAAACTAAAATGGCAGTCATTTCAAATGGCCAGACGACAACTTTTTAGTAACCCAAGGAATCAGAATCAACAACAAAACAAAATGGAAATAGATTATTCAGAATTGTTTTTCCACTGGAAGTTTTCTTCACTGAATTGACTCAAAATACAAAAACTTTGTTAGTTTAGATATTTTTGTTTCCATGATTGAAGCCATCTCAACATATCAGGAGTCTTTGAGACCATAAACATGATAAGAGATGTACAAATCTTGTTTCTTATTAAAGTGAATATTCTTCCAAATTTGAGGTTTGGTTGGAATAAGCATCGGAGATCAAGATTCATAGAGTTTTAGAAAACTTTGCTGACATTTTGTGACCATCATAAGAATCCCAGATATATCCTTGACAATACCAAAGGTCAAGTCTGGATTCGAGAACAGATGAAACTAATCAAAGGGACCGTGTGCTCATCTGGAATCAGGACATCACTTTTCAACAGGATAAACATTTCCTTCTCCTCACATGACATCCTAGGAAAATGCCAAGCCAGATTTATGTTTAAAGTTGTGACTGGTGCCAAGAATGCCCTTAGTAAAATACAAAGGTACCCTAGGACTCATTTGCAAACCAACGTGACAGATCTTGAGTGAACACATGGGAATTCAAGACCACTAGGATGTCCAGACAGAGTGAACCATAAGCAATCAGTCTGTTGTGCTGATTGAAGCCATGGGGAAATGGATACACATTCCATTTGTGAAAAGGTAGCTAAGTAACTTCGTTTCCTTCCAGCCCTATTCTGTATCTCTATGTGGTGATGAAAACCACCACCCTCAGTTTTATCCCAAGGGAAGTTTGAAATAATATATACAAGACTCTTGTGCAGAGCTAGCACACAACCCATCTGAGCTATTCTCTGCCACAAATTCATCTTCCAGACTTCTGTCGCCTTTGGGAA
>NW_022111370.1:9014939-9016908 GCF_000313985.2 Echinops telfairi
TTTTTTTTTTGCAGCAAGAAAGACAGCACATCTTGATGCAGAAGTTGTAGTAGAAATAATCATCGTTTCAAAATGTTAGAAATTAAGCTCATCAAGTGAAATGCTCAAACATGATACTACTTTTCAAACTCAGATAAAATCCATAGTTCAGCTTCCAGTTTGCACTCTCAACCCTGAGTATAGTATTTAAATAGGCCCGGAGGCAAGTACCAAGGAAGGAGAAAAGATGCTTGGGCTCTGGAAGAGGGAAACCAGTTCTGATACTGAGGGAACCCAGGACCCGAAGGACTGTGCTTACGTCACCCGACCTTCACTTGTTTCTTCTGGAAAGCAAAGGTAATACTATTCCCCTTTCAATGTACATAGCTCAGATGTGATTATGAAAAAGCAAAATCACATAGAGGACAATCATTTATAAAAGTCACAACGCCATGCAAATATTAGCAACGGAATTAATTTGGAATCTCATCATGAGGTGGTATGCTTTGGAAGTGTTCCAAGGTGGATTAAAAATGTATGTGCAACTTTGAATGTGGTAGCATTTTACTTCGTGAAACAATAGTATTGGCTCCCCAAATCTTTTTCTTTTTCCTCTTTTAGCTTACCATAAGTTAGATATAGAGAATCCTGAATTATTTTATTTATTATTTCAAAATAATAAAAAATCCCCTATTAAATTAATTAAGCTCCATGCTGGGGTACTGAGTGACAATCAGCATTATAATTGACATAAAGGGAGGCAGACTATTTTTCAATTATTTATTATATTAAATTATTCACACACATAAATGTGAAAAATTAGATAATATTAAATCGGCTGCCATGGAATACAGAAGGAGCTTTGTTCATTTCAACTTACTCAGACGCCCTTTCATGTCTTAATATTACTACATCTAGTATTTATCTCCAAATACTACATTTTCACTTCTCTTTATTTTTTTTACTTTAAATCATTTGTATTGATTCTGTATTATGATGGCTGAGCATTTACCTCCCCATATCCTTTTTTAATAATCATAATATTTATTAAGATAATCCTTGCAAAATAGAAATTTAATATAGACTCACTTCCCTCCTAAATACCTAAATCACATTTCATGAAAGCATGGGCTCAACATTGTGATGCTTCAGATATGATTACTGTGTTAGGCCGGGTTGATGAGAGAAACAAATCCAGTGACACTCATATATGGGTAATATGATGAGTTTTACATCAAGAAGTAGGTATGTATTAAGAAAACATCCCAGAGCAGTCCACCTCAAGTCGATAAGTCTGGTACTAGTCCATAAGGCCATCTTTAGACACACAGCCACATGAAATGATGCAGAATGCAGGAATATCACAGGCCGGTGAATGCAAAGTCTTCTGGATCCATGACAGGCCTCCCCTAGCTCTCAGGGTCAGAAATCAGGAAGATCAAGGCAGAGAGAAAGGAGGAGGTTCCCTGAGCCCTCTTTATGAGAAGCCCATGCCCACAAGGAGACACCATCAGGCTGTGACCTGATTGACAGGCTGAATACCATTGCTGCTCTTATGTATCTTCAAGTTGACATAAAATTATGAAACTACCACACTTACTTAGAGTTCCTCTCTATGAAGATGCAGTAGTCTCCCGGTAAAATCCTGAGCACTGAAGACACAAGTTACATGTCTCTGTACACGTGATCTACCATTCTGAAACAGAGACATGATACATGTCTTAGGCATTCCTTTTAAAATGCAGGGAAGAAGGAGCACATTGAAGTCCAACCAGACGCAGGTCACCATTTCCTTACTGTCATCCAATACTACTCCTTGATAATACTACTCCATAGCTCTTGCACTCTGGGTTTTGGTTCTGCCATGAATCATCTTTCCTTCCCTGAAAGAAATAGATTATCAGGCTTGGATTTTCAGTTCCATTTCTCCTATGAGAAGTTTGGAGGTCCTGAGAGCCTTAGCCAATGCTGGCAGCATATATACACCAAT
>NW_022111370.1:9017666-9019431 GCF_000313985.2 Echinops telfairi
GAAAACTGCAAAATAACAGCTAATATCAGCCAAACCTCTGGTAGTTAGATAGAGGTGGATTTGAATAAAATGTGAAATACACCGGAAATTTAGAGGAGATAGATAAACGGGTGGAATAGGTATTCTTTTTAAAGGAGATGGTTGAATTTGGATGAGGTTATGGCTTAGGGAAAAATATGATGACATAGAATTCTCAAAGAGTAAGAACAATCGTTTACTCAGTGCAGACCTAAGTTTGGCATGTTGCCTAGTGCTTTATAATGGAAAGGGATAAGAGGATTTATTATTGATTGCTTGCCAGCTAGCAGTAAACTTTTTCATAAAGTGATGTCTTAGTCTTACAGTGCTGCTTTAACAAAAAAATATCATGAGTAGCTTCAAAGAACAGAAATGTATTTCTTCACAGTTCTGGAGGCTAGACTTCAGAATTCTGGGCATATATTCTCAGGGAAGGTTGAACTATAGGGCAAGGTAGAACTACCATGGTGGGTTTCCCCAACTGTAACACTTACAACCCCTCCTGCCTGTCATTTTGTCATACTTTAGGGGACTGTGTGTTGCTGTGATGCTAGAAGTTATGTGAATGTCATATCAAATACCAGCAACGTCACCTGAAGTGAGCAAGTTTCAGAAAAGCTGACAGACTAAGAAGAAGTAGGGCTGCTTACGTCTAAAGAACCAAGCACTGAAAACCTATGGACAGCACGGAAACACTATCAGAAACTGAAGACCTCATAGCTACAAGCAGGACATTGCTGGAGAGAGTGCCAGAAGATAAGGCCCCGTGCCAGAAGGCACGCAAATATGACTGAGGAAGAGCTGCCTTCTCAAAGTAGAGTCAACCACAGTGAATCGGATGGAGTAACGCCTGCAGAACCTTCATTTGCTGATGGGGCACAACTCAAAATGAGAATATACAGCTGCAAACATCAATTAGTAACTGGAACATGGAATGGACAAATCTGAATTGGGGAAAATTGGAAGTTGTAAAAACGGAAATGGAGTCCATAACGTTAAATATAGTAGGTGCTAGTGATTTGAAATAGACAGCTAATGGCCCTATTGAATTAGAAAACCATGTGAGTTATTAAGCTGGGAATGACAGATTCAAAAGAATAGCATTGCTTTTGTTGTCAAAAGATATTTTAAGATTTATCTTGAAATACAATATATGATAATATCTATTATAGAATTATCTCGATCTGTATGTGAGGATACCCAGTCAGTGCAACAAAAGTTCAAATTTATTCACCAACCCCTTATGCTAGTGCTGCAGAAATCAAGAATTCTACCAATGTAGTCAATTTGAAATTGATGAACCATGTAATAAAGAGCATTGATAAATATTGATGATTGGCATCTGAAAGTTGGAAACAAAGAACAAAGAATAGTAGCTCAAATATATATCTTGATAGAAATGAACAGGATATGGCATGATAGAATATTTAAAGACTGTAGAAAACATATTTTATCAACAACACTAATGGCAAAATTATTCATAGACTTCTCAATATGGAACATACAGAAATCAGATTGACTGCATTTGTGGGCAGAGACACTGGAGAAGCTGCATATTAGCAGCAAAATCCAAGCAAAGGGCTGACTGTGGAACAGACCATCAACTGCTCACATGTAAGTTAAGGTAGAAGCTGAAAAAAATTAAAACAAGTCTATGAAAGTCAAAATACAACCTTGAGTCTTTCCCACCTGAATTTCGACAACATCTCAAAAATAGATTTGAGGCATTGAACAATCATAACAGAAG
>NW_022111370.1:9020737-9032132 GCF_000313985.2 Echinops telfairi
TACCATTATGATAGAGAAAAGACTGAAGTTGTCAAGTATTTCATCTTGCTTGTATCCACAGTCAATAGTCAGGGAGCCATCAGTCAAGAGTTCAAAGGATGCATTGAATTATGTAAATCTGTTGCACATGACCTCTCATTATAGTGTTAAAAACAAGGTTACTTTCAGGACTAAGTTGCACCTGACTCCAGCTATGATATTTTAATTGCCTCATATTCATGTGGAAGTTAGACACTGAATAAGAAAGACTGAAGAAGAAGCAATGTGTTTAAATTATGGTGCTGGTGGATGATATTTAAAGTCTATAAACTGCCAAAAGATCTAGCTGATCTGTCTTGGAAGAAATATGGCCACAGTGCTCTTTCAAGGTAGGGAGAGCAAGACTTCATCTTAAATGCTTTGGACATGTTGCCAGGTGAGACCTGGAAAAGAACGCCATGCTTGGTAAAGTAGAAGGGCAGCAAAAAAGAGGAGGGCCCTGAAGGAGATGGGTTGACACAGTGGCTACAAGGATGGACTGAAACTTGAGAACAGTTGTGAGGATGAAGCAAAACCTGGCAGTTCAGTTCCTTTGTAAAAAGGGAGGCTGTTAGTTGAAATCGAGGTTAGAGCAGGTAACAACAACAACAACAACAACATCAAAGACAACAATCTTCTACAACATTTATTTGGAAAGGTTTTTTTTAATGAATTATTTTCCAATTCTTTTAAATTTGTCATTTTTTATCATAGCAAATGATAGCATAGTAATACAGAAGCCCTGGTGCAGTGGTTAAGCCTGGGGCTACAATCCACAAGGTGCACAGTTCAAAACACAAGCTGTTCCACATGAGAAATATCTTGCTTTCTATACTGTGAATATTTATAATCTCAGAACCTCACATGGCAGTTCGATCCCGTCCTATAATATCCCTAGGGGTTGGCATCGACTTGATGGTAGTAAATTTTAAAAAATCATTTCGTTTTGGGCTCTTAACAGTTATTGTAATATTCCCCAGTTCAATCTCATCAAGCCATATTATACAATTGCTACCACACTCAGTTTTAAGACATTTTCTTTCTACTTGAACTTGATATCAGCTTCCCTTTGTCCCCTCCTTCCTCTACCATACCCCTCAGATATCCTTATTCTTTTGTTTCCTATTATATATATATATGCCATATCTTACACAATCAAATATATCCATTCACATGCAATTCTGTTGTTCGATCCTATTTAGTGGGGTTATGCAGTCATCAGTGTTATCAGATGCTCTTTTCCCCTCCCCACCTCTCTTCTAGTACCCTCAGAGGACCAATACTATTACTGTTCCTGAAGGGTCATCAGTCTTGACTTTCATGTACCAAATGACCTTAAATATACAAATGAACATATGCAAATAAATAAACAAATGAACATACACAAATCCATAATGATTAATGAAGTAAAACAAATAAAAACCATAATAGTAAAGGGAGGAAATATTAAAGAACTAAAGGATAATTATGCGGTTCATCCATGCCATACTGGATTTATCATCCCTTCGGTGTGGCCTTTCTGTGATGGACTGCCCAGTGATCTTACAGGTGGTTTTGGGTCTCCACTATCTCCACCCATGCCCCCTCACATTGATTTGGTTGCTTGCTTTTGAATTTTTGATACCTTTTCCTGTCGACACTTCGTGATCACACAGGCTGGTGTGTTTCCTCCCAAGTGGGCTTTACTGATTTCTTGCTAGTTGGCCACATATTTAACTACAAGCTATATCTTTTAATAGCTGGGCAAAATCAGCTTTCCTCACCACATTTGCTTATGTACCCTTTGCTGTTCTTCAGTGATTGTGTCCGGAATGTGAGTATCATATAATGATGGCAATGAATTTAGTTTTGGAGATTCTTCATAGTAAAACATATGACAGTCTGATTCACAATGTGCCATACTAGACCATTTCAGTTCACTGTTGCCTATTAAGGGATATTAATAAGAATTTCAATTGTTCTAAATTCATACCTTATATACTCTCCATTTTGATCATTAATGCATGTCTGTGACTCTTCTTTCTCATTTTCAGTTGGGTCACATAAATAAATGAAGAATATGAAATGAAGAACCTCTATTCCATTTATGTCATTAAGGTTGACTCTGATTTGAGAAAGTATTTCTTCTATGGAAGTATTTTGAATGCTTTCCAAACTAAGGTGCTAATCTTCTGGCACAGAATAAGATAATATTCCAGTATCAGCTACTGTTATTCAAGGTTTGCTGTGGCTAATGCTCAGTCTCTTCCTCTTTTTGAGTTTCTTTATTTTTATCTGGAAGCTGCCACGAAACTTATTAAATACAGAAGAAAATCTTAATATGCCACTCATTGTGAAGAGAAAAACCTTAGGTTTGGAAAGACAGTAACACTTTAGAAAAAAGCTCTCTACAGGGATTTTTAAATTTTTTCCATTCAAGTCCCCTTATTATTATTTTTCTCAAAAAACATTTTATTGGGAGCTAATATAGATACCATATCGTTCCATAGTTCAATCACGTGAAGCAGTCTTACACAACTGCTACCACAGTCAGTTTCAAACATTCTCTGCCTTCTTGAACTCCCTGATATCAGCTCCTATTGACCCTCCTTCCCCAGTGTACCCCCAGGAACGTTTATTCTACTTGCCGTCTCTCTAGGGACATCCTGCCTGAGTCTCATATACTGAAAAACATATAATCAGCACTCCACAGAGCTACCCCCAATGACAAAATATATCAGAGATAAACACAAATCAGAAACCACAACAACACCTTCTCACTTGAGAAATTTGCAACACACAGGCAAGCACTGACAGAAACACCTTGATTCCTTAGGTGTTTGATTTTGAATTAATTTTTAGTCATCAAATGCTCAGGAATATTTCTGTTGCCAAAGTTTTTCATTCATTCTCACATGTAACCCTATGTGTAAATGAGGGTGTCTTGACCCAATTTAAGAAGCTGGCGTTTCTGGGATGAGAGTAGAATGAAACTAGATGCCGAAATTCCCTGTCCCAACACTGAACATGATAAACAGAAAACAATTAAATATACATGTACTCTTAAAAGCACAAAAATCTTGACTAATAATCAAGCAAAGAAAGATCATACAGTTTATTAATAAAGTTGTAACCAAAGAAAGAGGAAAGAATATATCAGTAACACTATGCAGTTCCTGATGTTCCATTAATCAATCAATCAATATCAATAAAAAATAAAAGGAAAACTGTTACTTTGAGGGCTAAGGCATGCCTGACCCAAACCATGATGTTTTCCATTGCTTGATACCCATATGAAAGTAGGGCATTGATTAAGAAAGATCAGAAAAGAGTCAACATGTTTAAATTATAGTTCTGGCTAAGAATATTGAGAGTTCATTGACCTTTCAAACGAACAAACAAACCTGCCTTAGGAAAAGTACAGCCAGTATGCTCCTTAGAGGAAATGGTGGTGAGACTCCATGCACTTTGGACACGTTGGGAGGAGAGACAAGGCTCTGGAGAAGGACATCAATCATGCTTGATAAGGTAGCAAAGGTGGGGAAGGCCTTCAGAGAGATGGGCTGACATCATGGCTAGAACATAGGAACCCTTGTGAGGATGGTGCAGGACTGGGCAGTGTTCTGTTCACCATTACATAGTTATTCTGCTCTGACAACCTAATCACAAGAACACCTAATATATTTCCTGGAAAAAAAGATACAAGTGATTTTCTTATGTAACAACCCGCTCTAAAACCAAGTAGCATAAAACAACAATACTGGCTGGCATGTGAGATACTTGTGGAGTAAAACTCAACTCATGGGCAGACCAGGCTAACCGGTCAGATACAAGCTGTTGGAACCCTTATGACGGTGAGCTTAGTCACCAGGCAGGTCTGCAATGGAACCCACGATCCACGGGTCACTTTTCAAACAAACGCTAGCTAGGTCTGCAAGAGGAACAGTAATGCGGAGGCGCACACACGTGGGCATAATCAACCACCTGAGAGCATTTATCTGCAGACAAAGGTAAATTCAGAAGGGTTAGGACAGAAGCAATGGAAGCAGACAACCCAGGGAAGACGTGAGATGAGCAATGTTACATTGAGGGGATTGCAATGAATGAACTGAAACAAAGCAAGTCTTGAGTTGTTGAATGCAAAGACAAACGATCGATTCCATCATCCTTCACCTAAGTCACAATAAAATGTTTTTTAAACTCTTATATTAAAAAAATAAAACAACAATATTGCATTGTATCTCATAGTCCTGTGTGTTAGATAGGTGGTTCTTTTGCAAGTTTTGCTTGGGCTGAGCCCATCAGGTAAAACCAAACAAACTCGTTTTATTTATGGGTGGGGAATGTCTGGCCTGTGGGTGGAATATGGCCTGCAAAATCATTAATTCCAGGCAACATCACACGCTTCAACACAGAGAAGCAGATCCAGCCATCACACGTGTCGTTAGTAGGCTCCATCCGGTCAGTTTTAACCCATAAAGCCCATAGTGACAGAACACAACACTACCTGGTCCTGCGCCATCTTCACGATTGTTCTAATGGTTGAGCCCATTGTCGTAGGCAGGTGTCGATCCATCCTGTCGAGAGTCCTTCGGGTTTCTTTTCACCGCCCCTCTACTTTACCAAGTATGGTGTCCTTTCCCGGGCACTTGTCTCTCTTGTAATGTCTCCAAAGCATCTGAGAGTAAATCTCACGATCCTTACTTCAAAGGAACATTCTGTCTGTATCTATTTCAATACAGATTTGCTTGCTCTTTTGCAGTAGCTGGTCCTTTCAATGGGTGAGTGAATTAGGGGTGAGTTTATTCAATGGTCGTACAGTAAGAAGAATATCAGCACTGGTGAGGTGCACATGAGGTGCATCTTGTTTGAACAGTATGGTTTGTAATTGGGTGGGGGGTGTCTTTTGTGGACCTTTGGCAGAAAAAATCTTCACTACCCTTGTATGCTACCTGGCCTCACTCCAATGCCTGAGGTCTCAGCTAGAAGGTATGGATGGCCCAGACATCTCTGAGAGTATTCTCCCATCCTACCATAGCCAAGAACCGCCTGGTCCACATGGTAGCAAGGCTTTTGAGGTTTAAGCTCAAAATTTTCAAATTCTGCTTCCATTATACTGTAGTGGTCAAATGAAGCCACAAGGCTTATCTAGGCCTCAAAACACAACTGAGAATCAATTCAGACTCACAGTGACATTGGAGAACTGCCCCTGTGGGTTTTTGAGACTGTAAATCTTTATGGGAATAGCATGTCTCTTCAGAGCAACTGATGGGTTCAAACTGCTGACCTTGGGGTTAGAAGACGAACACATAATCTACTACCCAAGGAGAGCTCCTTTAATCTAGGCTTAAGGAGTGAGAATACAGTTTCCAACTCTTGACTGGACACGTTGCAAGAAATTCTTGGCTGTGGGCAATCTACCACAATCACTTATTGATATCAATTATATTTTCGGTCTGGTTTTGGTGGGGCAGGGCATATAAAGATGCATCTACAGGCTCACTAATCCAAGAGCTGCTGGCTGATAGAAGCTTAAATGGACCAAACACAAGGATCTCCCTCAAAAACACACCCTGAATGAAGACTCCTAGCCCCTGGACTATGAGGAAATAAAATTATTTATCGGAAGCTCTCCAGTTAGGTTACAGCAGCATGAGGAATCCAAGACAGCCACTGTCAGACAAGCCCTGTCTTTCTAACAATAACCTTTCTCTCGGTATCCCATTTTTTCACCCGCTCCAACTCAGGCCCATCCTATGAAGTCTTGAGAAGTGGGTTGGGAAGGCAAAAATGGTTGCATAGCCTGTTATCTGAGCAGCGGTGGCTCTCCGGAGCTTTATTTTGGCTGACTTCAACAGGAGACGGGAAAACTAGCACTGGCATTTCCCATTTTCAGGGCAGCATTGCAGAGCTTGGGAGTCAGACTGAGTATACAGACACAGGATATTGTTCTGGGTGGGGGAGCAGGCTTTGCCACTAGGACATCTAATAGAATCACAGAAGAAAGAACTGAGTTTGGCCCAATGCAATTTCTAAGCAAATGAAATTCCCAGCCAAACTCTTTGCCTTTATCCATGGCCCCCCAAGGCTGCAGAAATTTAGCTCAACAATTTGAGCCTTTAATGTGCAGGCTAGCGAGGAAGAGAAGCGTGCTCTGGTTCAGATGAAAGGCTGCTAAGGGCTGCTTTTCAACTTACAGCATTGCAAATTGAAGATCCGGACAGAGATGATCTCATTAAATATTAGCAAAATAAAAATAAATGACAAGTACAGTGATGCACACTTATTACAGGAAATTTTTTTTAAGAAGGAATAAAACCAGACAATCCACTTATAAGATGGCATGTAGCAGATAACTGAATAGTTCATGTGGGAATAAAATACAAACTAAAAATACCAGATAGCACTAAGTATTTTACATTATCAGGAAACTCGATAAAAACATAAATTCAATAGAATAGGAGTTCAAAACAACAGCTTTAGATTAAAAAATGACATTGCAGATCTGGGGAGGCAAAGTGAGGACCCAAGCATATCACTTTAGAACTAATGAATCCATGATAAATAGCAAAAGATCAAATAGAATGGTTGGAGATTGGGTTTCTGTTATAAAGGAAAGTCTTGGGATGATCACAATGAATTCTAGAGATAAATAAAAGTACAAAGATATTAAAGCATGTGGAAATGAGATCTTAAATGCGGGGCAGAACACATAAGGGCAAATCGTGTCTCTGACATTGGGACTCCAACAAACGGAACACAATGTATCTCAAGATAGAATTTAAACAAATTGTCTTGAGATCAAGACAGAACTGATCTGCAGATAGAAAGTAAATTCGGATTGATGAACATTGAAGCACAGCCCATTGAAGTCATTGGTTGTCAGGGACAGAGAAAGCGTACTACCAAGATAGCTTGGTGATCAAAATAATTTACCCAGTAAGGGATAATTATGTTATTCTTCTACTCATTGCTTGTAGTATTCAGTGCTAAGGTACAGTGGTGTAGTTCCTAACAGTTCTGCGACATGAATACTGATTACAATATTGTCCAACACAGTATATTCAAGAATTATCATAGGTATTGATCTTTTTTACAGCAAAAACAAACAAAATAGCCAGTTAAGAGGAAATGCACACACCCAAGACTGGAAAAGCAATGCTAACAGGGCTGGCTGATTATTGAATTACTTACTATTTAGCCTGAGATAATTACATGAGTAAAACAGGATGCAACTAGCAAAAACCACAATGATACCAAAATAATAACATTTTTCACAAGTTAGAAGTGTCGAAAAGAGAAGGGAGAGGATTGTAGAAGGATTGTGTTCACTACTTAATCTTAGATATTGTATTCAAAAATAAATTGAAACCTTATAAAATACTTTAGAGAGCCAATGAGTCTAAACAGATCATTGTTTTTCACTATCCTTTTAAAATTATACTTTTATTTGTATTTACCTGACATATCATCCAATTAAGTCATCCAATTATATTAAAAAGACTTGTGCAATCATCGCCACAAACAATTTCAGAACATTTTCTTCTTGTATTCACCATCATCAGTTCTCTATTTTTCCCCAATCCTCCTTCCCCCCTCTCCACTGCCATGCCCCCAGCTATTTATCCTGACAGTTACTGTCTGGATCAATCTACCCGATCCCAGGCTTTTTATACAGAAAATCCTTCATAATACAAACAGCAAGGAAGCAAGCAAACAAACAAACAAACCACCTCTCCACAACAATGACTCAGAAAAACATAAAAACCTCATCCCCAAAGAAGACATAAGATATTAAAAACGGAAACAATGTTAAGATGCATCAAATTCTTTCTGTCGGATAGCAAGGTTATTCATATCCCTTGATGATGCTAAAAGGGAATTCACTGGAGGCGTAACCCACGGAGAATTAGGCTCAAATGGATTTTAGATTTCCATTCTCATCCCTAGCCTTCTGCAAACTGGATGTTCACAATTTAAGCTCTGATAAAATTTCCTCTTCAGATTTGGATTTTGTTGTTTACATTACTCTGGTTACTAAGGCTGGTGTTGCTCTTCCGTGTGGACTTGGTGACACCTCCGTTAGAAGGCTGTTTGAAGACAAGCCTTCAAGAGCCCCGAGTTGGTTCTTTCGGAGAGCTGGAAACCATCAGGTTTCTCTGCTGCACTTTCCTACAGCACCCACGTCTTCAGAAATCTCTCCCTGGACTCAGGGACCCTTTTCTTTCATTGTAGAGCAATTTCTAACATAACTAACATTGCTTTTTACAAAGATATTTTACGTGATATTATGAATTGCTTAAAGTTCTTTTG
The DNA here is from genome assembly GCF_000313985.2 of Echinops telfairi. Classification (NCBI taxonomy): domain Eukaryota; kingdom Metazoa; phylum Chordata; class Mammalia; order Afrosoricida; family Tenrecidae; genus Echinops; species Echinops telfairi. Next base: position 9,029,048 of record NW_022111370.1, read on the forward strand.
TTACTCATAGGTGCCATTGAGCCGGCTCTGACCCACAGCGAGGTCATAACAAGCGAAAAGCTGTCCAGTCCTGCGCCGTTCTCAGAATCGTTCCTGTGCTGGAGCCTGTGGTTGAAGTCACTGTGTCTGTAACCTCCCCCGAGATCGTCCCTCTTTCCCTGTTCCTCTACTTTACCAAGTGTGTTGTCTTTCTCCAAGGGCTAGTCTCTCTAGACCAGGTGTCCAAAGTAGGTAAGATGAGGTCTGGCCATTCTTACCTCGGGGAGCAATATGGGCATACTTCTTCCAAAACAGGTGGGTTTGTGCTTTTAGCAATCTGTGGCACTTTCCGTATTATTGTCCAGTACCCCAATTCAAATGCATTGATTTTTCTTCAGCCTTTTTAATTTAGTGACCACCTTTCACATACATATGAAGCAATGTCAATGCCATGGCTTGGGTCAGGTACATCTTAGTCCTCAAAGTAACATCCTTGTTTTTCAATAGTCCAAAGAGGTCTTCTGTAGCAGATTTACCTAATGAAAAATGTCTTTTGATCTCTTGACTGCTACTTCCATGAATATTGATTGGGGCTCGAAGTAAAACAACATCCTTGACAATGTCAGCGTTTCTCCATTTATCCTATTGGCCCAATTGTGAGGATTTGTTTTTTTTACATCGAGTTGTGATCCATACTGAAGGCTGCAATCCTTGGTCTTCACAGCAAGTGCTTCAAGTCCTCATTATCAGGATTCATCTGCATATCCCAGGTTGTTAATCAGCCTGCCTCCAAGCCTGATGTGACCTTTTTCTTCTTCCTATAGGTCAGCTTCTCTGATGAGTTACCGAGCAGACAGATTAAACCAATATGGTAAGAGGATACAACCCTGATGCATACCTTTCCTTATTTCAAACCGCGTAGTATTCCCTTGTTTTGTTCACATAACTCGTGATCCATGTACAAAGTCCACATGAGCTCAATGAGGTGTTCAGGAATGCTATTCCTTCTGAAAGCTATCTACACTTTGTTATGATCCATACCATCAAATGTCTAGTCAATAAAGCACAAGTAAACATCTTTCTGGTGTTCTCTGCTTTCAGCTAAGACATCAGTTATGATATTCCCTGTCCCATGTCTTCTTCTGGAGAAAGAGCATGTGGTATCCATGGATATTATTCTATAATTTGGGCATTCTATTGGGTCCCTTTCTTGAGAACGGATGCATATGGATCTCTTCCAGTCAGCTGACCAAGTAGCTGGCTCCCTGATTTCTTCGCATAGATGAGTAAGTGCTTCTAGTGCTTCATTAGCTTGTTGACATATTTCATTCGGCATTCCATCTTGGAGACTTATTTTTGGCTCCAGCGCTGTTTCAAGTTCTTCCTTCACTACCACTGGTTCTTGCTCATAAGCTATTCCCTGAACTGGGGGATGGTGACTAGTCCTTTTTTGTACAGTGACTCTGTTATTTCCATCTTCTTCTCTTTTTATTTTTTCTATCTCCCGATTCCATTTGTTGTCATTGTTCTAAACACCAAGTTTGTATTTATTTGTTATAGCAGCAATAAAAACTAAGACATTATTAGACACACTTATAATTATTTTAAGTACCAAACCCAGTCTCAGTTCTGAAGCAAAGTCTAGTGCAAAAGGCTAATTATGAGAAGCAAGAACACAGTTCTACCATAAGTCACCACTGTCTACTGAACCAACCTCCCCACCCCCACCCGATACATTTAATTAAAAACACCCCTTTCTCCAGTACTCCACAAGAAAGAGAGAGACACCTCATTCTGGTGCCGAGAGCCTTGAGGGGGACATTCCTGCTTGAGGGAGCTCTTCCACAGAAAGCACTGCAGTGCTGGTCCCAGCTGGAGACCTGACTTCCCCTTCTTACGTGACTGTGCTACGGAGAACTGTGCTATAGAAGATACAGTTGAAGGAGAGCAGCCCGCATGAACAGCGCACATGGGGGCAAACCAAGAGGGGAATGCAACAAACCAGCAATGGGAACAAAGACACAAAGTCCCTGAGGAATCTTGATAGCAGACATCTGTCTCGGGGGCGCAGCTCTTGGCACCCTATCCTAACTGGTTGGGGGATATTCCCAAGGGGGGTGTGCTGAAAGTTAAAGGTTTAACTGGGCAGCACATGGAGCATTATACCGCTCCAGCCTTGACTGCAGGAAGTGCAAAGGGGTTTTGTAGAAGGCACATCCCTTGGACAGGAACACTGAAGATTCAAAGGGTGTAAGTGCTGTTGGTTAAGCGGGTCCTGGGAAGTGGATCCCCCAAAAGAAAAGGGGAATGGACCAACGGATTTTATCAGGGTCTGCTCGCTATTTAACAGGGGGATACTCATTTACTCAGGGCCAGGACAGTAGTTAGATATGGAATTATTTGCATGGGCTACTATTTTCCCCTTTTTATTTTCTTTCTCTTTTAGTGTCTATCTATATAAGATATGCAGGATAATCAATCCCAAGGAGACTGTAATGGGACCGAAGGTTGGGGAGGGCATGGGAAAGGACAAGGGGGAGGGGAGCAATAAGCCAATAATGATAGGAACCAGCGAGTACCAAGGGATCTAAAAGTGATAGTGAGGAGGGGATAGTGTTCCTGGTCTGAAATATGATAGTGTGGCAGGAGGATACAAAAATAAATAAATAGAGGAAAGAACAATAAAGTGAGACATATATATATATATAGGCATAAATATAGATATGTATATATGTAAGGATGGGCATTGGACCTCTACTCTAATGTTACCTCAGTACAAGAAGGACTTGTTCTAACAATGTAGCAATGTATGATCGTCATCGTCATCACCTTCCTCACATGATCACTGAAGACAAAATAGGTGCAAAGTATGTGTGGTGAAGAAAGCTGGCGCTGCCTGGCTATTAAAAGAGATAGTGTCTGGGATATTAAAAGCTTGCCTTGAACAAGCAGACATCTAGCATGGAAGTAAAAAAAGTTCACATGGAAGAAGCACACCAGCCTGTGTGATCAAGAGGTGCTGATGGGAATAGGTATGAGAAGTTCAAAAACAAGCAACCAAATTGACATGAAGACCCAAAGCCCACCTGTAAGATAATTGGATAGT
>NW_022111370.1:9035491-9066685 GCF_000313985.2 Echinops telfairi
TCTTGTTTTTTGCACATTTCATTATAGTATTTTAATTTGTTTTCTTGAGCTCCCATATAATATTTTTTATTCAGCTTTTTTATTTCATCATTTCTTTTATTTGTTTTAGCCTCTATAATTGGGTTATAGTGCTATAGCAAGTTTTAAGGCCTCTTCTGACATCCACTTTGAACTTTTCTTTCTTTCTTGTTTTATAAATGACCTTTTGCTTTATTCATGGATGATATTCATACTATTCTCTTACAACTTACCAAGTTTTCTGATTTTAATGCATCTAATTTGTTCTTGAAATGTTCTCAAAATTCAGGTGGGATAGACTCAAAGTTGTATTTTGACTCTTGTGAATTAAAAACATTTCTTCAACTTTATCCTGAATTTACATATAAGCAATTGATGGTCTGTTCTGCAGTGAACATCTGTCTGTTTTTATTTGCTGAAATTGATCTTCTCCATCTTATCTTTCCAAAAGATCTAGTTAATTTGATTTCTGTATATTCTCTCTGGAGAAGTCCATGTGCATAGTTGCCTTTTGTGTTGTTGTAAAAACATATTTGCTATGAACAAGCCATTGGTTCTGAAAAATTCTGTCATTCTCTCTTCAGTTTTATTTCTATCACCAAGACCTGATTTTCCAAGTATTTTTCTTTTATTGGAACAGTTCTGCTTTAATAGATGTACAAAACTTTTCAAGAATTCTACATGGGAAGTCAATGGAGCAGATGTTCAAATCATTCCAGTTCAGGTGTGTGGAAATATATTTCACTATACTTATATTGCTTTAAAAGAACATAAAATGAAAAATAGAGGTGAGAAATTTTGACTTCTAATGTATAAAACATCACCTACTGAATGTGTGCTATGAAACTTTTTTGACAGAGACAGTGAGAAATTACTTTAGCCATTAAAGAGTTCCATTTCTAAAATTAATTAGTATTTCCCCATGAATGGTGTGCTAATATTTTATAAGTAAAGATAAACTAATATGAAAAGCACACTTGTATATTAATAATATAATTAATCCAGGTAAAATTAAGTCAATGAATTCACAAAGTACTAATTTTTCTTTATTTGTTCTTATAGACTCTTAATTTCTTTTCCATTTAGCAATTTTTTGGTGGGCTTTCCCCACCACTTTGATGTTTGATATTTTAATTTTTTAATATCTGAGCTTATATATTACAAAACTTTGGAGATCTCTCACATAGCTCCAAGGTCCAATTCACTAGAGGATTTTCTCCAAAGACGTCTTAAGAGTTCAATAGGTAATGGAGCCACTTGGTAAGTTATAGTTGGCATGATGGCATCTTCAGACACCTTTGAAAGGCAGAGAAGAATGGAGCAAAATGGGCTGAGTGAGCAGGGATAGGAAGAAACCCTCCTTACAGGCCGCCGGGGCTTTGAAAACAAGGCAGGTTCCCCCTTTCCTTTCTGGGGACATGTAGAACAGCAGGCATAGGATGGCATAGGTAGCCAAATCTCAAAATAACAGCAGCCGCTGGTTATACAGTGTGGAAACAGAATCAACGAAGGATGTGGTCATATTTTTAGGAGGTATTAGGACATACTATGTACCATCAAGATGTCAAAAGGCAGAGTTGTGATACACTTTCATGAAAAGCTTCGTGTTGATAACTTTTGCTGTGATAACTCAACTCAGGGTTTATTAATCACATGGTTGGCCATGTTGGTCCTCCTGGCAAATAATATTGTGCCTCCTGGGGAGTTTGACTTAAAATAAAGTTGTAGATGGGAAAGTGGGTATACTCAAAATGACTTGAAAAAGAACCATATTATTCTGACAGACACACAAAATGGACAAGGTTTAATTGGTGGCCATTGGAAGGAAGTCGCAGCTCCAATCTCTTTAGATGTTATTCAAATTTCCTGAACTCAGTTAATAAATTATCTTATAAGGAGTCCAAAGGTTGAGTGTACACACACACACACACACACACACACATTTTAACAGTGTGTGTGTTAAGGAATAAAATATGTAACACAAACAACACTACAAAATTGTAAGAAATGAGTCTTCCAGGGATCTTACTACCTGAAACTTTAAGGTAAGTCTTCCAGGGATCTTACTACCCCAAACTTTAGGGTGAGTCATCCGTACTCCAGACCAAAGAACCAGACTCAGCTGGAACAGATAAGTTAGAATCCTGGCTTTTCCATTTAAAAGCAGTGTGGGCTTGGGAAATTCTTCCTAATCCCACTGTATTAATTCTTTCATCTCGACAGTAGAGATAATGATTCAACTTTCTTCTTCTTTTTTCAGTGGAGTTACAGCAGAGACAGAAGGTAAAGTTATTGAGTGCCCTCATTTAGAATTGGACAGTACTTGTCCATTGAATGAATAAATACATAGATAAAGGCCTGATTGTTCAGCGTTTCAAAATGCTGTTTACTAAATTAATGAGTATTAGATATAATTAGAAAGTAATATACATTTTGGTAGAGAGAATATTCAATTCAGGTATCAAAATCAAAGCAAGATTATTAATGTCATGACAAATTTAATTCAAGAAATGTTTTCTAATATGTTTGAAGGATTTTGCTCTCTGTATTGAGTACTTAACCTAATCTATGACTCTCTGTGGACTTGAATTGAATCCATTCCATTTTGCCGTCAAGTGTACCAAGAGGTATTGCTATAATGGAATTCAATGAAACTCCAAGCAAAACCTCAAACTAAAACACAACATAAAATTACTTGCTAAATATCACTTGCTCTTTTTCGGCCTCCTCTCCCTCTCACTTCTGGAGAAGCCTGAAGGGATATTTGGAATATAATCTAAATTTCAGCTTTTATCATCTATTCCTAAATTCCTGCCACATCTCTTGCTGTTTTTCGCTTGCTTCTTGAGCCATCCAATATTCACGCTATTGTACACATCCCCCTCTCTCTCGAATGGATCCCTCTCCCACAGACTGGAAGAGCATTCTATTCCTTTAGAATTGACGTTGTTGTGGTGGTTATTAGGCAGTAGGAGTCCATTCTGACTCATAGAGGCCCCATATACAGTAGAATGAAACACTGGCCAGTCTTGCACCTTCCTCACAATTCCTGTTAGGTTGGAGCCCCTTGTTGTAGCCACTCTGTCAATCTAACTGGTTTTCCCTTAACTAAGTTATAAAGCATGATGACCTTTTCCAGGATGACCTTTTCCAGGTACCAATCTCTCCTGATAGCATGTGAAAAGTCCCTGAGCAGAAGTTTTACCGTCTTTGGCTCTAAGGAGCACTCTGGCTGTACTTCTTCCAAGACAGATGTGTGTGTTCTTCTGGCTTTGTAGGGGATGTTCTTTTCTATTTTTATAAATCATTTTATTGGGGGTTCTTATAACTCTTATACCAATCCAAATACCAATTGTATCAAGCACATTTGTACATATGTTGCCATCACCATTTTCAAAACATTTTCTTTCTACTTGAGCCCTTCATATCAGCTCCTCTTTTCCTCCCTCCTACCCTCCCGTCCTCGTGAACTCTTGAAAAATTATAACTTGTTTTTGTGTTCATATCTTACACCGTCTGCTGTCTCTCTTCACGAACATTTCTGTTGTTCATCCCTCTCTGGGGGCGGTGGATTATACATCAATCCTTGCTCTTGGTTCCACCTTTATCCCTTCTCCTTCCACCTTCCCCTACCCTCATGGCATCATCGCTACTCCCATTACTGTTTCTGGGGGATTTGTCCGGCATTGCATGTGTTGAGAGCTTTTTCCTGTACCAGTGTACATGCTCTGGTCTAGACAGTTCGCAAAGTAGAACTGGGGTCATGATAGTGGGGAAGAAGAAGCATTAAAAAACTAGGAAAATGTTCTGTGTTTCCTCGGTGCTATACTGTGCTCTGGCTGACTTGTCCCTTCCTTATGACCCTTCTGTAAAGAGATGTCCAGTTGTCCACAGATAGGCTTTGGGTCTCCACTCCGACCCCGCTCATTTGAATTGGTATGCTGATTTTGGGTCTTCTGATGACTGATACCTGATCCTTATCAACACCTAATGGTCACACAGGCTGTGTGCTTCTTTCATGTGGGCTTTGTTGTTTCCCTGCCAGATGGCTCCTTGTTTCACTTCAAGCCTTTAAGATGTAGGGTACTTTCAATATTCTTTGCCAACACCATAATTCAACTGCATCAATCTGCTGATAGTCTCTGCATTTAGCTAAGATTTATATGATGTTATTAATCATGTGTCCTATGTAATGTCCTCTTCTGAATACAACTTAAACTGGCAGCTCTCTGTATCTCTACTGTTATAATAATTTTTGGATTCTCTTCAGAAATCTTTTACTTGCATGTGCTATCAGTCATATTGTTCCATACATTCTACATTTTGTTGGATCACCTCTTTTGAAATGAGCACAGATATTGATTTCTTCCAGTCAGTTGGCCAGGTAACTCTCTTCCAAATTTCTTTGCATTGAGAAATAAATGCTTCCAGCACTTCATCAGTTTGTTGTAGCATTTCAATTAGTGTACTGTCAATCCCTGGAGCCTTGTTTTTCCACTAATTATTTCAGTGCACCTTCTACTTCTTCCCTCAGTACCTTGGTTCGTGCTCATTTGCTACCTCTGAACGTGATTGACTGTTGAACAGTTCTTGTTGGTACAGCGACTGTGTATTTCTTCATCGACTTTTGATGCTTTCAGCATTTTTCAAAAATTTGCCCATGGAATTAACCAGGGACTTGAATTTTGCATTCAGATCTTTTATCTTGAGATATGTTCAATGTGTTCTTCATTTTTAACTTTCTACCTTCAGGTCTTAGAACATTTTATTCATTTGACTTTAACTTATGATGACATTATGTGTAACAGACCAAAATCTTGCCCATCCCTGCACCTTTTTCACAATGTTTAAATTTATTGCTGTGTTACTTCATTGTTGTGGTTACTGTGTCAATCTAGCCCATTAAGGTTTTTCTTCTTTTTATCTGACTTGTTCAAACACATTTAGTCCTAGAAATTGTTCCCATCTGATAACTTATCAAAAGTAAATTCGATAAAGTCTCACCATCTTTGGTTGTGAAGAGATTTCAGGATGCACATCTTCCAAGACCGATTTGTTTGCTGCTCAACGCTCTTCAGAAACACCGTGATTTGAATGTGCCAATTCTTCTTTGTCTTCTGTTTTCATGATTCCGCTTTCCATTTTCAAGGCTCCATTGAAAATAGTGTTTCTGAGTTAGGTGCACCGCATTCCACAAAGTGATACTTTAAAACAAAGCAAAAACACTTTAAAAAGGTTGTTTGCAGCAGACTTTCCCACTGCAATGTAGAGTTTGGCTTCTTTCCTATTTCTTCCATGGGTGTTGATTGTTGATTCACATTGGTGAAATTTTAACAGAAATCAAAGTAATTTTCTTGCTCACAAAGATATCCCTAATGGCTACCTCCTCCCATACCCTGACTATTTTTGACTGACTGGGAAGTACTGCATCAATTTGAGTTCTCCTTAGAGAACTGGCACAAAGGAGCAGAGAAAGCCAGCAGTGGAAGACAGTGGAACACTATTTGTTTCTTGGCCATATCCTAGGGTCAAGAGTTATGCATTTCTGCTGTTGACATTTTCCAGACAGGTCTTTGTTTTTAGATTTTCAAGATTGTGGTGTTTTAAGTTCTCCCTTGTACATCTTACAGGGTGTGGAGAAGCTTTTTAAAAACACCAATCATTTTATTGGGGGCTTTTACACCTCTCATAACAATATGTGCATCAATTATATCAGGCACTGAGTTAGTTAATTGTGCTAGCCTGGCCGATAATCACATGTGGGGCTGGTTGAAAGGCGGAGGGATAAATGGGTGGTGAAGCCTCGCCTTTCTAGTTCTCGGGTCTCTTGTTTTGTGATGGTTGCACCGGGTGCAGCTGCTGTAGCAGTTCCCTGCTTCAGCTTGCAAGATTGACTTCCTACAAGACATCCCCAAGGAGAAGCTACATGGACCTATCCCGATGCAGCACTGGGTGCTAGAGCAGCTGTGTGAAGACCCCTGCTAGTGCTGAGATGCTTGTTCGTTCACTGACTCAGCTTTCCTCCTGCAGTCGGCATCATTGCCTCTGTTTTGTGAGGTGGAGGGCTTTGTGGACTGATGTTGGGTTAATGGGTTAATGTTGGACTTGTGGGCTTGGGCAGCATTGGGTTGGGATGTTTTCATGATGCACCTTTTCTTTACATAAAACTCCCTCTTATACATGAGTCGCTGTGGATTTCTTTTTCCAAAGTACCTAGACTAATACAGGCACATTTTAACATATGTTGACATCATCATTTTCAAAACATGTTCTTTCTGCTTGAACCCTTTGTATCAGCTTCTCTTTTTCCATCCCTCCCCCATCTTCCCAACCCTGTGAATCCCTGATCAACTATTGTGTTAATCCGTGTAGATTAGAGAAACAAATCCAGGGAGACTCATATGTATATAAGAAAAAGTTTTAAACACAGGGCAGTTGAATATTGAGAAAACATCCCAGCCCAGTCCAGATCAAGTTCATAATTCTGCTATTAGCCCATATGTCCAATACCAATCTATAAAGTTCTCTTTGGACTTATGAAAAACATGCAATGACGCCAAATGTAGGAAGATCACAGGCCAGTGGGTGCGAAGTCTTGTGAATCCAGTGCCATTGTGAGCACCTCGGTGCTGGAAGGGGTCTCCACATGGCTTCTCCAGCTCCAGAGGTCTGGCTCCATAAGCCTTTCTCCATTTGTCTTCTCCACAGGGATATCTCACAGGGAGGGAGTATGTGTCCCGCCTCCAGTGAGATATTTATCTCCTTAGCGCCTCCAAATGAGGTCATCAACCTGACTGACAGGCTGGATTCCACCTCTTCACTCTGAATCCTCAAATTGACACCAGATTATGTAACTACTACAATGATAAATTATTATTTTTATATCTTACACCATTAGCTGTCTCTGTTAAAAAGAGTATCCTTTGTTATTTTTCATTTCTTACATATGCTTGCAAACATGAAGCCCTAAAGAACCTAAATTTCAACCCCTCAGGTGCTTCTTCCCTGTCATTTAAGTAAAACAGAATAATATTTCTCTGCAGAGAAACTATTACCCCATACAGACAGAATCTTTCCTTTGTATCTTCTTTGATCTCATGATCTTTCAGCTTCACCTCTCTGATGACAATCATTTCTCAGATCTTGTTTAAAACATATTTATGTCTAATGGTATCACAAAACAGGTACATAATTGTTCCTTTAAAAATAATCTGCATTTTATTTATGTCCACAGTGCTTACCAGGATACCTGTACATAGCAAATGCACCACAAATAATAGTTTGTATTCCTAACATGAAGTCCCTAAAAACAAAGTCATTGTCACTGAGTCAATTCTGACTCAGGAAATCCTTGTCGGTGGTGCCAGTTTCAAAATATTTGGCTCAGACCCATAGTGACCTTATGCATACAGAACAAAACCCTGCCCTGGTCCTGAACTGTCCCCACCGTTGTTATTGCATTTGAGCCCGTCGTTGCAGCCACGGTGTCAATGCAGCTTGTTGAGGACCTTCTTCTTGTTCAATGCCCCTCTACGTTATGGAGAATGATGTCCTTCTCCAGGGACTTATCTACCCTGACAACATGTCCAAAATATGTCAGACAAAGACTTGCCATCCTCACCTCTAAAAAGCACTCTGGCCATACTTCTTTCAAGACAGACAAAATTCCTAGTTTTCACAAATTTTCCACATAGAGGTGTCTGGGGGTAAAGGCCTGAAATTGACTTCTAAAGAATCAGCCATTGAAAATACTGTGGATAACAGTTCTACTTTGACACTCAGATTGGTCATGAATCTGAATCAACTTTGCAGTAACCTTTTAGCTTAAATTAACTTGTTATTATGGTTGTTAGTTGTCACCCAGTTGTGTGTATGCATGGCAGTCTTATGTATAACAGGAGCATATAAATAAATAAAACTTGCTTAGTCCTATGCCATCTTCATGATTATTGTTAACTTTGAATTCATGTTGTGACTACATTGTCAATCCATCTCACCATGCTTTGCCCTGACCCTCCGTTTTACCAGGCATGATTATTTTGTTCTCTATTAACTTACATTTTGAAATGGGTTTCACTTGGTAGATAGAAGAAATGGAGAAAAAGATTCATTTTCCAACCTTTCACTGAAAGAAATAACTATTTCCTAAGTACACTGTAATTTCTCACTGTACTGATAATCACTCTGAAAAATGAATGCTATTGCATTCATATTCAGGCGAGGAAGACAAGGCTCAGAGAGATATATTCATTTGTCTAAGACTACACAGTAACTCAGAATTGGAGCTGGAATTGGATCCCAGTCTGTTAAAACATTTAACTGTGTAAGATCACAGGCAGTGATGGCAAGACTTCATCTTGCATAGATTATACATGTTGTCAGGAGAGACCAGCCCTTGGAGAAGGACACCATGTTTGGTAAATTGGAGGTGTTGTGTAAAAGAGGAAGACCCTCAACAAGATGTATTGACACAGTGGCTACATCAATAGGCTCAGGCATCGGAGCATATTGAGGGTGGGGCAGGGTCATGCAGTTTTGCTCTGTTGTGCATAGGGTCGCTATGGGTCAGGGTCAACTCAACACCACCTACCAATAACAATGCAATTCACATGATACATTATTTAATGATTTAAATATATTCAAGAACTATGCAATCACTATCATAATGCATTTTAGAACATTTTCTTCATTCTTGTATTCATTAGAATTAGCTCCCAACTTCCCCTGACATAAGGCTAAGAAACTTTAATTCCGTTACAATGTCTGTAGTTTATCTATCTTAGATTTCATGCACAGAAAAACAAACCAAAACAAAACAGTAACAGTAACAAAAAACAACAGTGAAAAACCTCAATCAAAGAGAAAGCAGAAAGTAATAAAAACTAGAACAAATTTAAAATAAGTCAAAAGGGAGAACAAATGATAAGGTGTTACATTTTAACCGCATTGCACCCACACCCGTCCATTTTGCAAAGCCCTCTCTGATAGGCTGCTCATATGCCTGGTCCATGGTCCATGGTCAGAGGAGATCCATCAGAGGCTTAATCCAGTGGGTGACCCTGCAAATGGAGTGCTGGCTTTCAGTGCCGTTCATGGCTTTCCTTACACTGGGTGCTCACAACTTAAGCTATATTACAATGTCTTTCTCTGATCTTGAATTTTCTTTTTTACAACCCGTGGATCTCACAGGCTGGGTGGACTTCTCTGACATCTCCCTTAGATGGATGCTTGTTTTAAGACAAGCTTTTAAAACCTAAGATGCTATGCTTTCTGGAAGTCTGTCACAGCCTGACTTCCTCACCACCCTTTGCTATAGCACTCATATTTCTTCATGAGGGAAAGTATCAAGAAGGGCCATAACTTAAGGACTAATTGTTCTTAGGTTAGGGCTATCTGATTAAGTAGGAGCTCAAACTTCATTCAGATATATAAACTTTATATATGTCCTTGGTCTACCTTAGAGACATCATTATCATTTTATCAGGGAACATTATAAATAATGGAGCATAGGGCAATTCTTTGGATAATATCATTAATTTACCAAATGCTATAAAATGTAAAATACTGTTGAGGCAGGAATGTACACATGTATGAGTCTAACATACATGATTGACACCCAATCTTGCCTGTGAAGCTCGTATCCTGCTTCCCAAAGGCTTGTGTTACTTACTATCCAAGCCTCAGCTTTAATTCTCAAATAGTCAAAGGAGGAAGAGCATTGGAAACCAGGGAAAAAGGCAATTGCTTCCTTGATCTGCCCGCCCTCATTCCGAGTCCTGAAATAACCAAGGTTCTCAGGAGTAGCAATCTCTCTGTGATGAAAGAATCGGCACACATCATCTCCTTGGCCTTCATTATTTTTCAATGTAGCAAGCCGATATAGCAAGATGGAAGGAGATGTTTTGAAAAAGAGTCACTGAGAAAATATCCCAGTAGAATTTCATAAATGATGGAAGAAAATTCCTGCAATGATTTTCACACCTGGAAATAACAAGAAGTGTGGTTTATTTGGGACTTGGGGTGCTTAAGCCTCAGCATGAGCATCAACAGGCAAAGATGCATGTGGGTCAATAAGACTCCAGGTACTGAAAATCAGCAAATTCAAATAAGATAACACAGGAAGGCATTTTTATGCCCATTTTCGAGATTAGGAACATGAGACCCAAGAAAAATGCCTTGCCTATATCCACAGTGAATGGAAGAATTAGGATTAGTCCTTAGACTTAGTTTCATTATCCAATGTTTGTGTGTGTGTGTGTGTGCTGTGTTGCATTGTGCTAACAAAAATCTTATGGTTCAAGAACAGTAACAAATCCATAGTATTTTCAAGTGCCTCAGATGCTAGGGAATACTGAGCATTGAATGAGGCAGAATGAAGAAGAACTGATGCATTTAAGTACACTCTTAGCAAAGAGCATTGAAAAGCTCATACCAGAATGAACAAATCTTCAGATGTGTACACCCACAATGTTCCCGAGGCCTGAAGACAGAGAGTCTTTATCTCACTTATTTTGGGACATGGTCTCAGAAAGGAGTGCTGGTGGCATCGTGGGTGACGTGTTGGGCTGCGAACTGCAAGGGCAGCAGTTGGAGACGACCAGCCCCTCTGTAGAAGAAAGATGAGACTTTCTATCTGCACAGAGAGTTATCATTTGGGACAGTTTACTCTGTCCTATAGGGTTGTTATGGGTCAGAATCAAGTCGATGGCAGTGAATGTTTTGGTGTATCGCAAGGATTCCCCAGAGAAAGACATCATCCTTAGAAAAGTCGAGGATCAGCAAAAAGAGGAAGCCCTTTAATGAGCTAGATTGAAACAGTGGCGACAGTGGTGAACAAAACTGTAACATTGGGTCATCTGGTATTCTGAGGGTCCCTAGACATTAGAACTGACCCGCCAACACCTAACAACCACAGTGGCAACAGTGACAGCCACAGGAGAAGATGGCAGAACCTCCCTAGTCAGAGATGGCTGAATCCCACGGCAGCCCTCTGCAGGAGTGCTGCCAATTCACCTGGCCCTGGGCGGCACGTTTCCAATGGACATGCCAGGTTCTTAATACAATCTGACAGAGAAGAATCAACAGCTTAGATGATTACCAAAAGAGATCCGATGAAAACAATCTCCAGAGATTGAAATATTGGAACACAATATGAAAGTTGTCCCAAAAGTGTTTATGTTAAAAGGTAAAAGAAGCTCATTTCCTAAGTGCAGCAGGGGCGAGGCATGAATGAGCAGCCCTTCCCTGAGACATAACTGCCAAGTGCAGGTTGACTGGGTGCCTTCCATGTCCCAGTAGAGAGCTGGTGTGCTGGGGGAGCAGGCACTGTGTGCATATCGCACAGGTAAAGTGAAGCACCTCATTTGTGGGACACTTTAGCAAAACAAGGATAAGCCAGGCTTGAGAGATTTCCCCATGCTGCAGGAGCCCTGGTGGCATAATGGCTACTCATTTCAAAGCCACTAGCCACTATGGGAGAAAAGTGAGGCTTTCTCCTCCCATGAAGAGTTACAGTCTTGGGAACTCACAGGGGTGGTTCTCCCCTGTCCTATCTGGATGCTAAGAGTCAGTGGACTCGACGGTAGCAGGTTCAGGTTGTTCACTCCATTCCTCTGCAAGGAGTCCCAGGCTGTCACAAACAGTTCCATGTTGAATGATTAACCAAATTGCTAGTGTTTCAAACCAGAGCAGGACTGACTCAGAGGGAAGACCTGGTGATGTGTTTCCCCAAGGTCACTACAGTGAAAACCTTACGAATACAACCCTACTCTGACCAGTGTGGAGTTGCTGAGTCCACATTATCTCATCAGCAACTATAGGATTTTTGTTTTGTTTTAGGGGTGGGGGTGGGGGGCAGGTAAGGTCTCTGGCCTGAATCACCTTGCTTAGAACATCTTTTCCTTGGTGCCACCACATGGATTGACCACATCCTTCAAGGCTCTTTTCAAAGGCTCACCCTCCTGCAAAACTCTCTTTTTCATCTCCAGATTTAAAATGCCTGCATGAAAGGAAATACCGAAGACTTCCTAATGGGGCTATCTTTTCTTCACAAGCTAAGGAGTTTTTTCTGGTCCCAATCCAAGCTCTTACCTCTCACACCCCGGTAAATCACTCCTCGAGTGTGATAAGTCATTGTCATGACACAACTTCAGTTAGTACATCACACAAAACACCCTCTGAATGCTTCATTAATATGCAGTCCATCCAAGAGGAGGCAATGATGGCTTAGGGCTTTGTTTATGCCCTGGTCCTTTAAGACTCTCTCCATCCATGGAGTGTTAAAAGGTGGATGGTTTCCCCATTCTGTACAATGCTGCGATTCAGGGCAATGCAATCCAGAAGCTGTGTCAGATAGTATATTGTGAAAGATTGGATTTCACACAAAGATAGTGCTTCAACTGACTTATTTATTTATTGTTGGCATGCCCATCTACTGCGAAGCACAGGCCCTCTGCACATCTCTCTATAGACATGCTGCTTAAAGAAGATGAAAGTGCAGTTACCTTTCGCTGGTGTACAGCCATCTGAAAGGAGTGCAGGCAGGTGTTTGAGAGAGTGAGCGAGAGAACTCAGAGAGGAGGGAAGCTTCACAAACAAAGACCTTTGGAACATGGAGCTCAGGGAGAGGGATGGGCACTTTTAAACTGACGACAAGCAACAATAGGCTTGGGAGTCATTTCAAGTGTCTGTCAGGCATCCGTCAAACGTGTTTGTTTGTTGGGAGCCAGTGAACTTAGTGAGAGAACACTTTCAACTCGACTGAACATAATTGCTTCCTGAAAATAGAATCTGATGAGTGAATGGTGACTACTCCCTCCTGTTGGGGGCTGTTTAGAGTTTTGTTGAGTTTACAAAGGGCCCTTCTGTGCAGAGCAACTCCAGCCCTGCTCTGACCACAGGACAAGGCACCAGAAATAGCTCCTAACTCAGACGTGACCTACGGCCTCGTGATGCAGCAGAGGAGAGAGAGTCGAAGCAGAGGATGGCATTTTGTGGATATTCTTTAACATTTTTTAAAAAGGGGGCATATCTTTATGAACTTACATCTGAGAAAAGAGCCGGAGGGGCTGAGCAGAGGGCACTGAAAGAGATTCAGCCCGCCCCCCCAATCTATTTTATTAAGAGAAAGTACCAGTTCTTAAGTATATTGCTTGTGTTGTTACAAGCTAGCCTCTTAAACATTTTGCATAGTGAATATTGCACTTTTATTATATTAATAGTTTTTTAAAATTAAGTCTCTTAGAAGTACCTCTATTGTAATTTTGGAGAGAAGGGGACTTTAAGGATAGATTAAAAATGCCTGATTGGCTAAAGCAATTTGCTCTCATTGACTGACCTCAAGGCTGGTATTTGAAATGTAAACTGCAATACCGTGAAGGAAAGGCCACACGATGTACTTCATTCAAGGTTACTGTTGTCATTGTCGTTAGGTGCCATCGGGTCTATTCAGACTCCTAGCAACTCCGTGCACAACCCAAGGAAACACCATCGGGTCCTGTGGCATCCTAACAGTTGTTCCTGCATGTGAGCCCATTGTTGTAGCCCCTGAATCAAGCCATCTCCCTGAGGGTCTTTCTCCATAGGATTTTCTTGACTGTGCTCAGTCAAGGTTCTAGTCAAGAAGACGCTATGGAGAATTTCTACTCTGTATCACACGGAGCCTCTGTGAGCAGGAACCAAACACACCACAAGGACTTCAGCCAAGGTTCTCTTACGTTGGCTGGGGCTCAGATGTTGTAACATAGATAGGTTTGTATTAAGCTTCTGTTACAAAAGCAAACCCCATTGCATAAAAATGGTCAAGAGTCCTGTACGACCTTCCAGAGAACGTGCTCTGTGATGGTGTAATGACGCTTTCAAAGGGGGCGGTGCTGTCTCTAAGCACAGCCTTGTGTATGTGTCCACTCTTGACTCCATGTGTACTGATCGAAGGAAGGTTTCTGAATTCACTTGGTGGAGTAGGGAATCATTCTGCAAAATTCTTATCTGTGGCTCTAGAATCGTGTCACTGTGAGTCAGCTCGCTGGTTCACTGAGGGTAGAGGGAGCCATCAGTGAGCACGCCTGCACCATTGGCTGCCTGGTGCAACGTTTTTTTTTTCTCTGGAAGAGGCAACTGGCCTTTGTAAGACAGGCCACTCTCCTTACAAATCACCGCACAGGTGCTGACATCCCTGTCGAAGATCGGCCTTACTGGCCGGGTCTTCGGTCAAGAGCTTGGCTTTCCTGCCTCCTTTTCTTGGTGGGCAGTGGCCAGGGTTAACTGGCAGAGGGAGAGGGTAATGACTCCCTTTCAGCTTTGAAGTCAGCCTGCTTCCTGGGACGAGCAAGACCACTCTGAATTGTCTGAAAACAGCAACCCCTTAATACTTCTCCATTGTTACCCCAATCATCCTTTCTGCCTTACAGCCTTCTCACAGACTTTGTAGGAGAAAATAGAAGATATGACCTCGTTTGTGAAAACGAGCTGAGCAGACACTTGCAACGTTAACCATTCTGGGCAATGTTCATCATCTCAGGTGATCTCTCAAGACAATTTTGTGTTTTCTTACTTGTTAAATGTGTATCGGTGTGTGTGTGTGTGTGTGTGTGTGTGTGCACGGGGGTAATGGTGTGGGGGCCCAAAGGTCCTGAGTGATCTAAACTGTTAGTAAGATTCAGTGACTCTTTGTCCAACCATTAAAAATAATAACCCTCATGGCTTCACTTTGATATGATGATGATAATTTGTTTGGAACTTTTAATTATTTGTCTCCTCAGCAGAAAAATGCATATACTCCCACTCAGGTCTGGGGAACTTAAATGAAATATTAGGATTAAGTTCATATGTTCATCATTAACAACTGTGTCCACTAATTCTTGCCCTTGACTCATCTAATACATAACTGTTACCTTCTCCTCCTTTATCATTCACAATGCCTATCACCGTTATCATCATCATCATCATCATCATCATCATCATCATCATCATCAGGAGCCCTGGTGACATACGTGGTTGGGGTCGGGCTGCTCAATGCAGGCAGAGGGTGTTAACTGTAGGGTGAGCAGTTCGAAAACCCCGGCTGCTACTTGGGTGAAAGATTAGGCTTTCTATTCCTATAAAGAATTGCCATCTCAGAAACCCCCACGAGAAGTTCTACCCCACCCTAAAGAGGAGCTGTGAGCCGGAATCCGCTTGATGGCAGTGAGTCTGGTTTTCATCATCACCTCCGTTATTGTCGCCAACTTGGTCATCTCATAATTTAGGTAGTCCTCCACTTTTTCTATCAGGTGGAAGTAACCTAGTGACACTTCACTTAGAGCATGAATTACATTATTCAACATGTGATTCATTCATATAATCAATCATTCATCATTGAGATATTAAACCTCCTAAATGCAGGGCCTGAGAACCTAGCACGTAGAAATGCTGCTTTCAGGAAATAGATTATCCAATAAGTGAGATGATCATATCCTAATTTGTGCACACTCATTAATCTGTGCAGCTGTTCACTATATATTAGTGAACGTGCAGAAGAAAGCACAAGTAAGCCTATGCTTACCTTGTTTACTGAGGAATTAACCTCTTATATACCTCTACCTTCTGAAATAAGGTCTGTCTCCTAGTAGAATACAAGATGAGCTTGAGGGAGGCAAGGAGACTCTCCTGCATACCAAGTCAAGGTAAGAAAACTTCTCCTGGTGCATCTCTGTACCTGCCCTCTAGAATGAGAATGAAAGTCACAGCTCATTGCCAAGACCAAGTAAGTGTTCCTTCTCAGGGGTTGGGACGGTTTTGGAAACCACGCTCTTTCCGTTCTCTTGTCTGTCATCTAGATCTGTAGACTGTGTCGACTTGACCCCCCACTTACCACATTTTGTAATCTATCATCTCTTTCCTTCAGGCTTCCCACGAGATCCCTGTGGGGCTTCATATCAAAATCACATTTTTATTTGGAAGCTTCCTGGCAGATTTTGAAGGTGTTTGCTTTAGACAAGTTTTGAGGGATGTTAATTGAGGTGTAAGAAATAGTAGCTCCACTTCTCAGTAAATAGAAGACTATGAACAAATCACTTAATTCTTCATCTACAGTACAGAACTTCAAATCCCTTCACTTCCCACTTCAACAATTTCTGAGACTACAGGATGGGAAAATGCACAGATGAGAATTTTGTAAACATGGCAAATATGACAATTGCTTTTCCTGTTCCATTCTATCTCTATTTCCTCTTGTTTATTGGTAATCTGGGACTTCAAGTTAGTAACTATTGATACTCTGTTGTATTAACTTTATTGAGCACTTACTAGGCCCTGGGAACTGAACACATTTATCGCTGAAGCCATACACACAGAGTTTGGTGTTTAATTGTTTCATTTGCCTTCACCTGCAGGTGATTACTTTGCAGAACCCACAGATAAGTTGCCTGGTCTATATTTAACCTTAGATCTCTTTGACCCTGGAGTCTATCCTCATAACTGTTAGTCTAATGAGTAAGTTCCAATATTGAAGTAATTTTCTTGAAAATATTCTTCTGAACACTCTACTAGCACTCTTGTCAAACTAATGGATGGAACTTGTGGTCATGGCCATATAGCAATCAGTGAACTTGTGAGTTCTATTTATTTAGAAGATGACCCATTTTCTCCCTGTTATTTTGATGCCACTTGCTTGTCTCTCTAATTTAAATCTGAGATCCCTAGGGGGGAAAAATTGAAAATGAGATCTATATACTCTGTTTCATGTCATCTTCAGTGTTTGGCACAAGTTAATGTAAAAAAAAAAAAGGTAATTATGTTGTAATATAAGGGTTTGAAGCTTATTATATCACTTATCATAGCATTCAATTTCAAAATCCAGGTTCTTTTATTCTTTTCCCTCAGGCAGAAGAAATCATTGACTCAGAAAATGGAAATGTGAATACCCAAGTTTTAAGGGAATTGACAAATCACCTAACCCAGACTTGACTTTGGAGGTGTGATCATGGAGGCCCAGATCAGGAAGCTAAATGATATTGCTGACCTAAGCTAATGGCTCTGAGTTTTGAGTGACTCAGCTTCTAATATCTCATTCATCAATGCATTTCAGAGTGGAAAAGAGTCCATTAGAAGTGGGCTTGTGCCTCTTAAGTAGGACTTGAAGGACCAAATAGGGAGTGTGGAAACAATGGCCCAAACAGTAAGAACAGAACTGGGAGGTGTGGAAAATGGGAATGAGCATAATAGGAAAGGGAATGGACAGGAGGCTACACACTTTCAGCAAAAGCCCTTCTGAACATTATGATTACATTTTTGGGAAGAAGCACTGTGGTAGTTACATAATCTATGGTCAACTTGAGACTTAAGAGTGAAGAGGTGGAGTTTAACCTATCAATCGGATTGCAGCTGAGGCACTAAGGAGATAAATAGCTCACTGGAGGTAGGATACACACTCACTCCCCATGAGATATTCCTGCTAACAAGACACATGGAGTTATGCTAGATCCTTGGAGCTTGAAGAGCCCTTGCTAGCGTTGAAATGTTTCCAATGCCACTGGATCCACAAGACTTTCCACCCACTGGTCTTTGATCTTCCTGCATCCAGCATCATTGCATGTGTTTCGTGAGTCTGAGGAGGAATTTATAGACTAGTATCAGACATATGGCCTAATATTGGATTTTTGGGCTTGATCTGGACTGGGCTGGGATGTTTTCTTAATATACAAATACTCTTTTATATAAAGCTTTTTCTTATATACATATGAGTGTCTATAAATTTGTTTCTCTAGTCAATCCAGACTAACATAGTTTTCATTCATTTTAAAAAAGTAAAACAGATAAAACCTCCATTGCAAAGAAAGGAGAAAATATTAAAAACTAGAAATTTAAATGGATCATAAGGGGAATCAAATAATTGGGCACTAAATTTTAACCTAACTGCACCTATAACTATCCCCTTTCCAACATTATGCAATATAACCAGCCTATTTATGTCCCTAGTCTATGGTCAGAGGGGATTCACTAGGGCTTAATCCATGTGCATTTCCCCTTCACTTAAAAAAAAATCATTTTATTGGGGTCTTGTACAACTCTTATCACCATCCATCCATCCATCCATACATCCATACATACATCCATCCATTGTGTCAAACACATTTGTACATTTGTTGCCACCATCATTCTCAAACTATTTGCTTTCTACTTGAGCCCTTGGTATCAGCTCCTCATTTTTTTCCCTCCCTCATGAACCCTTGATAATTTATAAATTATTCTTATTTTCTCATATCTTACACTATCTGACATCATTTGTGTGTGTGTGTGTGTGTGTGTGTGTGTGTTCTTACTATCTTTGTGCTCCTCTGCTGAGGTGCAGTTAACAACACTGAACAGGGTAGATATGGCTCTGGTCTGGATCATCAACTTGAGAGGTGGTCATTAATAAAAATTCATTAGAAGTATTATGAAACAGATATTGGGAAAGGGAAGCTCCAATGACTGGGATTGAAACCAGAGACCTCACTAATCTGGATCTGTGGAAAATCTGCCATATCACCTCCTTTTAGGGACAGTCACTATCATGCATGATTGCATGTTGTTGGAGTGGTTGTTAGTTGCCATTGACACATAGCCGTTCTATGTACAACAGAATGAAACCCTGGCTGGTCCTGTGCCATCTGTAGAGTTATTATGCTTGATCCCATTGCTGTAGCCTGTGTGTCAGTGCATCTCTTTGCGGGCTTTCCTCTTCTTCAATGATGTTCTGCTTTAGCAAGCATGACACTTTTCCCCAAAGAATGTTTTTAATCCTGGCTACATGTGTAAAGTATGTAAGACATAGTCTTACCAGCTCCACTTCTAAGGAGAATTCTGGCTCTTCTTCTAAGAATTTTTTTTTTTTTTTGGTTCTTCTATCAGTTCACAGTACATTCTATATTCTTGGCTAATACCATAATTAAAGTACAACAATCCTTCTTCGATTGTCTTCCTTACTCATTGTCCAACTTTCACATGCATATGAGACATTTAAAAATATCATGGCTTGTGTCCCCAACCTGACATCCTCACTCTTTCAACAGTGTACAGTTCTTGTTCCCAGATATGCCCAGTGCAATACGTTGTTTGATTTCTTGACTGCTGCTTCCCTGAGCATTGGTGGTAGATACAAGCAAAAGAAAATCCTTGACAACTTCAGTCTTTTCTCTGTGTATTATTTTATGTATTGATCCAGTTGTGGAGATTCTGGGTTCCTTTATATTGATTTGCCATCTATACATAAGGCTGCAGTCCCTGGTCTTCAACAGCAAATATTTCAAGTCCTCTCTTTCTCAGCAAGTGACTTTATGGCATCTGCCTATTGCAAATCTTTAATAACCTTCTTCCAATTCTGGTGCTGTGCTCTTTTTCATATTATCTTGCTTTCCAGATTATTTGCTGATCAAATAAGCATACAGATTGAATAAGTATGGCGAGCAGACACAACACTGACACATTGTAAAGCAATTTAAATGTAGTGGTTTAATTGCATCTTTCTCTTCCTCTACATCAAAAATTTCAGAGAACAAGAGTTGTGCTACTTATGCTTGTAATCCTAATACCTAACTCTGGCTAAGCACATAGTAGGCGATTGTTGATGGTAGCTGCTAGCAAGTCGACCTTCAACTCATGGGCCCCCATGCACAATGGAGAGCAATTTATCTAGGTCCTGTTACTTTTCCATGATCAGTTGTGTTCTACAGGGTTTCTATTGGCTGATATTCCGAAGCAGGCCATCAGGAGGCCATTCCGGATCCATCTTTGTCTGAGAACTTTACCAAATCCTGTTGAGCACGAATATAACACAGAAGCTTCCACTGACAGATGGATGCTAGCTACCTGTGAGATGCTGGGAATCCAACTCAGATCCTTCACATGGAAGAAAAGAATGCTGCCATCCAACCCTTGCCAGCACATTCAATGAATAGCATGAACGAACAGAGCATCATCTTGTCTCATCTATAAAGATCAAATCACCATCCGCTGCTTTTCTCTGAAAGACTTCTGACATGTCGTTTCAGTGGTTTTGTAAATCATCAAGCTAGAATTTGTTCGCATAGAGACCAGCATTCCCTTTGCTAACCCTCTATGTGCATTGCTGCTTAGCAAATCTGTGTACAATATATTACCTGATCAGCAGGGAAACACAAGCCAAGTTTGAAAAGAGAGCAATGATTTAATGCATGCATGAATGTTTGGGGCTGCATCATGTAGGAATATCATTAACTTCAAAGAGATGTGGGGAAGCAAGAAATATCTGGGAGTTGATGTTTGCTGTTTTGGAATGTTGTTTTTTTTCACCCCCATTTTTTTTCCCTAACGAGTCTGAAACCCAATCTTCTCAGACGAAGATGAAATAAATAAGTCATATTAAAATGACAAAATGGGTAAGTAGAATATAATGTGGAGTGAAATGTAAATTGGATTGAGGCAAATACAGCCTTACCATCCAACCCTATCGGGCTGCTTCTGATTCCTATGGTGGCTTCTGCACACGGTTCTATTACATGTTGCCACTCAAGGGCATTTGATGTTTTCTCTCTCTGGAAATTCATTTGCATTTAAATGATTTGAAATCATCATAAAAGCCAAGTGCTATGAAGTTTGAAATTAGTTACTGTCTATAAATTGCAATGCCATTAAAAGATGATTGTGGAGAGCTTTGCTGTCTCAACTGTAGGCAGATTAAAATCTAACAAAGTACACCTTGTTACAGACCTGTAAAGAACGATGGGCTACAGAGTTACATTGATTTATTCTCCTACCAATGCCTATAAATTCCATGCACTTGAACATATTCACAAAGTAACCAACTTTTTCATCTTCTCTATACCTGCCCTCTTTTAAAATCTATGGATATCTTGTAGCACTTGCTAGATTTTATTCTTGGCCTTCATGGAGAAGTGAAAACATGGTAATGGGGTTGCACTACTATTTAAAACAGATGGTTTGGCAACATGTTCTAGAAAAGAAGCTGAAAACCCTGTAGGTGCAAGTAGAACACCCATCTGAGAAGACCTATGGAGTGGAATGTTGCTCTTGTTATGTGTCATTGCTCCAGCTCTGACGCATAATGGCCCAATGAATGAATGAATGGGTACACTATATAAGGAAGCACTTACAATCCATATATGCAATTGCCGCAATATTTGAGCACATTGTTATAGTCACTAGGATATTCCATCTCCTTGAGGGTCTTCAATAGTATCGTATAGTACAGGGTAGTGTTGTACAGTACAATACTTGTTTAAAGTACCGTAAAGTACTTGTTTAAAGATATTCTGATGCAAAAGAGTTTGTTGTTGCTTGGTGACATCACATTGGTTCAGAAGCATGGCGGCCCTGCGCCAAACAGAACCAAACACTGCCTGGTTCTGTACCATCCTCACAATTGTCCCTACGCCTCAGCACGTTGATGCAGCCACTGTGTCAATCCATCTCTTTGAGGGCCTTCCTCTTTACACTGCCCTTCCATTTTAATAAACATGATGTCCTTCTCCAGGTACTGGTCTTGCCTGACAACATGTTCAAAATATGTAAGAAAAAAATCTCACCATCCTTGCCTCTAAGGAGCACTCTGGCCACCTTGTCCGAAAAGACGTGTTTATCTTTGTGGCAGTTCATGCTACTTTAAATATTTCTCTCAAGCACCACAATTCAAATGCATCTATTCTCTTTGAGTCTTCCTTATTCACTGTCCAACTTTCATATTCATAAGAGGCAACTGAGAATGCCCTATCTTCGGTTGGGCTCATCTTAGTCCACAAAGTAATATCCTTGTATTAAAATGCTCTAAGGAGGCCTTGCGCAGAAGATTTACCTAATGTAACTTGTCTTTTGATAACTGCTGCTACTATGAGGATTGATTATGGTTTCAAACAAGACAAAATCCTTGACAATGTAAACCTATGCTCCATTTATTATCATGTTATCTATTGGTCAATTTGTGAAGATTTTGGCCTTGTTTACATTGGGTTCTAATCCATAACGAAGGTTGCAATCCTTGCTCGTTAGCAGCAATTGCTTCAAGTCCTTTTCTCTTTCAGCAAGCAAGGTTCTGCCATCTGAGTATTACCAGTTATCATGAAGCCTTCCTCCAATCCTATTGCCACATTCTCCTTCAGTTCATTCAAGTTCTTTGATTTTCTCAGCGTTCCTATTGAATAAACATGATGAGTGGTTACAACCTTGATGCACATCTTTCTTGCTTTTAAACCATCCAATCTTCCCTTGTTCTTTTTGCACAACTGCCTCTTCATTCGTGAATGAATTCCAGATGAGCACAATGGAACGCTCTGGAATTCCCATTCTTCTCAAGATTATCCAAAGTTTGTTATAATCCACACAGTCGAATGTGTTGGCGTAATCAATAAAACATTGCTAAATATCTTTTTGGTATTCTCTATTTTGAGCCATGATCCATCACATAACAGCACTGATATCCCTTGTTCCAATTCCTCTTCTGAATTGGCCTGAACTTCTGACATCTCTCTTCAATGTACTGTGGTCATTGTTGGATTATTTTCAGCAAAATTTTCTCTGCATGTGATATCAATGACTTAGTTCTATAGTTCTATATTCTGTTGGGAACACATACAAATATGGATCTCTTCAAGTTAGTTGGCCAAGTAGTTGTTTTCCAAATTCCCCGGCATAGACAAGAAAGTGCTTCCAGTCCTTCTTCAGCTTGTTGGGATATTTCAATGGGTACTCTTATCCATGCCCGGAGCCTTCTTTTTAGCTAATGCTTTCAGTGCAGTTTGAGCTTCTTCGTTCAGCACCATGTGTTCTTGCTTATATGCCACATCCTGAAATGGTGGAATGTCAACTAGTTCTTTTTGGTACAGTGACTCTGTATATTCTCTCTTACTTTGATATTTCTTTCATAATTCAATGTTTCCCCCCCATAGACTCTTTCAGTATTACAACTTGAGGCTTGATTTTTTTTCTTGAGTTCTTTCAGTTTAAGATATCCTGAGCATATTCTTCCCTTTGGTTTTCTACTTCTTGGAAGTAGAAGTAGAAAATTTTCACATTTTATTGCAATATTTAGCTTATCATTTTTGAGTGTCCCTTTGACAGTTTCAATTCAGCTCTTTGACTTTATTGTGTTTTCCAGGTGCTTTGACTGCTCTACTGTATACAACACGTTCCATAGTCTTTTATGACACCCACGTTGATGTTTTCTCTCTTTCATGACTTTTTAATGACTTTTACTTTTATTAATGATGTTCTTGATACCCACCCCCAACTCATCGGGTCTTCTGTCATGACTAGTCAATGCAGCAAATCTATTCTTCAGATCCTCTTGAAATTCAGATGGGATAGAGTCAAGCTTTACTGGAATTGTTTGGCATTTTCTTAAGCTTTCACCTGGACTTACGTGGTTTTACTGCTGAATTTTTAGTTTCTCTGTCTTCTCTACCCATAGATGTAGTAAATTTAGTTTCTGTATATTCCACCTGGAGAAGTCCGTCTATATAGTCATGTTTTCTGTTTTTGAAAAAAAAAGTATTTCTTATGTCTTATGAACAAGTTGTTTGCCTTGAAAAAATATATCATGTGATCACTGACTTCATTTCTATTACCAAAGCCATATTTTACAACTACCCTCTCTTCCTCGTGGTTTCTAACATTTGCTTTTAATTGCTAATAAATATCAATGCATCTAAATCAGACATAATTTCAATTTCCAATTGAAGACGTTGGTCAATTATTTGTTTTTTTTCATCACTTGCCTTTTTGGTGGTTCATAAATTTGAATAATATTAGTATTGATTGGAATTCTTTGGAGGTGGATAAATATAATCCCATAATAGACAGGATTGTACTTCAAGATTGACTTTGACAATGAATGCAAAGCCATTCCTCTTGATTGTGTCCTTTCTGGGACAGTGCATCATATGATTTTCTAATTGAAAGTGGCCAATATCAGTCTATTTCAGTTCACTAATACTGAGTATATCAATATTTATGCATTATATTTCAAATGACAGTATGACAATTATTGAGTTATTCGATCCTAGGTACATCCCCCAATCTTTCAGATTCTAAACTAGGAGTAAACTAGGAGCATCTTTGTCTAGGGGTATCATTATAGTAAAAGAGTCTGGCTTGATAGAGCCTAAGAACAATTACAAAAAAAACAAACAAAAACAAGGAGTCCTAGGGATGCAATGGTTAAGTGTTTCACTGCTAACCAAACGGTCAGCAGTTCAAGACCACCAACTGGTCTATAAAGGAAAGACTTGACAGTCTGTTTCCATGAAGATTTATAATTGTGAAAACGCTATTGTAGCAGTTATTTGTAGTCCTATAGAGAGTCTCTGAATTGTAACTGATTCAACAGAATGGGTTTTATTTCATCATTCAGAAGAATTAATGCATTTAAGCATTTGGTTCATGGTCTAGGGCATGCTAAACTCAAAAACCCAAACTCACTACCACCAGTCAATGCTCACTGATAGCAACCCTAAAAGACAGGGTAGAACTGTCCCTGTGGGTTTCTGAGACTAAAACGCTTTATGGGATTAGAATACCTCCTCTTTCTCCCATGGAGCACCTGGTGGTTTAGAACAGTTGATCTTGTGGTTAGCAGCCTAACATATAACTACTATGCCACTAGGGCTCCTAAAGCATTCCAAGTACTCAATAAAGTTTTTAGCAAAATGTAGCTATTAAGTTACTTCTCAGTCTACTCAGTATCAGAGTAGAACCGTGCTCCAGTGGGTTCTCAAAAGCTGATTTTTCTGATGTAGTGTGGTAGTTACATAATTGTCAATTTAAGGATTAAGCTTGTAGGGGTAGAGTCTAGCCTGTCACTCAGGTCATAGCCAATGAGGCCTCTGTGGAGGCATAGCCTTTCCCTAAGGATTCTGGTATTTCCTCCTTGGAGGTGGGAGACTCTCTGCTCACACCCTGGGAGACATAGCAGATGACAAGACACATGAACCCACCCTGATGCAGCCCTGGGTGCTGGAGAAACCATGCAGAGACCTCTGCCAGTGCTGAGATGTTTCCAATGCCACTGAATCCAAAGATATTCTACCCACTGGCTTGTGATCTTCTACATTCGGTGTCATTGCACGTATTTCATGAGCCTGAAGAGGACTTTATAGATTGGTATCGGACATATGGGCTAATATCGGACTTGATTTGCACTGGGCTAGGATGTTTTCTCAATGTTCAATTGCTCTTGTATATAAATCTCTCTCTTATACACATATGTGTGCCCATGGATTTCTTTCTCTAGTCTACCCAGACTAACACAAGTAGATAGCTACACCTATCTTCCAAACCTCCTCGCAGTGGATTTGAAGTAATAAACTTTCTGTTACCAGCTGAGCACATTAACTCTTTGCACCGCACAGCAACTAAGTTCTGTCTGCTATCTTTTCCAAAATATACAAAAAATTTACTATCCTAGATTCTGTCTCTCAGTTTCAATGTTTCAGGTGGTGTTCACAAATGGCTTCAAAATGATTTGATATTATTTTGAAATTGGAGTTTTATGTTCCCTCTTTTGAAACATGACTTCTTTATCTTTGACTAACAGAACACAGAGGAAATGACACTGTGTCAGTTTCTCTGCATGAGTCAATTTCTACTTTGCTTTTGGGATATTCTTTGTTAGAGGTTGGCCACCCTGCTATGAGGAAGCTCAAATTTCCCTAGGTGGAGGTTCAGATGCATAAAAAAAGTAATTACCACCACTAACTTGCCAACCATCTCATATATTACTAGGAAATGGATCCTCAGCTCCCATCTTTCCAGAAAAGTCCTGTTAAATTTGCTGATCCATAAGGAAAATAAGTGATAGTTTGGATTTTAAGCCGCTACATTTTATGCAATTTGTTACACAGCAATAGATAACTCAAACAATGGCATTATTTAAACTTGACACTTGTCATTAGTTTTCATTACACAGTGTAAGGACTTTTCCTCCAACTTAACCTTTGTTTCTTTTTCTTCTTCTTCCCCCACCCCTGGATCTTCTATTTCAGTTTCAGCCTCCGA
Source organism: Echinops telfairi (assembly GCF_000313985.2). NCBI lineage: Eukaryota > Metazoa > Chordata > Mammalia > Afrosoricida > Tenrecidae > Echinops > Echinops telfairi. The sequence goes on from NW_022111370.1 coordinate 9,061,514, forward strand.
GAACAAAACCCAGCTCTGGGTGACCTATGTTGTGGTTAGAGGCATGCAGTCGGTGACTCAAAGCTACCCTATACACAATAGAGTGAAACACCACTGGATCCTATGCCACCTTACAATTTTTGCTCTCTTTGAGCCTAATTATTTCAACCACTCTGTCAACCCACATCCTTGAGGTTTTTCCTCATTTTTGGCTGACCTGATATCTCAACTCAGATGTGTGTGAAAGTTGGACGTTATATAAGGAAGACTAAAGAGGAATAAATGCATTTTAATTATGGTGCGTGAAAAGAATATTGGAAATGCCATGAACTTCCGAAAGAACAACAGATATTTATTGGAAAAAGTACAACTACCATACTTCTTACTAGAGCGGATGTTGAGATTTTATCTCATGTATTATCAGGAGAGACCAGTCCCTAGAAAAAGACATCATATTTGGTAAAGAGGAAAGTTAATGGAAAGGAAGCCCCTCAAGCAGATGTAGTGACACATTGGCTGAAAAAAATGGGCTCAGATGTAATTAGTGGGGATGGCACAGTGTTTTATCCTGTTGTACCTAGGGCCCCTAACAACAATTGCTTTACCAAGGATGTTGCTCATTTCCAGGAGGCACTAGAGATAGGAGAAGGAACACAAACTGGTCTTCCTTCTCCTTTATTTCAGAGTGAAGTATGAATGCCTTACCACAAACCAGCAGTGTCTACGATTCTTAAAGCTACGGTTGGATTTGTAATAAGAGGTAGCAATGAGAAAAGACTTGAAGTTAAAAGACTAGAGTAATAGGCACAGAGGAGAATGAAGAATACTTTTACAAAATGAGTCACTGTTTCTTCTGACCTTTCCTATTGCAAGGTCCACTAAAGTCTTTTTGAATAATTAGCCTGACCAATCTACTCCCATGCAGGTGAAATCCAATGATAACAACATGAAGCCAAGTCTCCTCTATTCCTGGTATTCTCCATTACCCGCCTTTTATTATTATTCTTTTTTCTATGTTTTGACCAATTCTATTTTTATTTCAATTCTCCCTTTGGAGGGATTTGTTGCTAGGGGCTGATAAATTGGTTCTGATTCACAGTGAGCTACCGTATGAGAGGACGAAACGCTGCCTGGTCCTGCGCTGCCTTCACAATTGTGGCTTCGTCTGAACTTATTGTTGCAAACGTTATGTCAATCCATCTCATCGAGGGTCTCCCTCTTTTTTGTTGTCCTTGCATTTATCACGAAATTCATCCCTCATCCTAATACAACAGTAAAGCAACCAGGAGTGGGAACATCAAATGGCAATTCTGCCAGTGTCTTCAGAGAGTATCATGGTGAAAGCTGGGGAAACCATGTCTCAAAACAAGTTCATGTATCAAGTTCAAAGGACAGCTGCCGAGTTTAAACTGGGAGTGGGAAAAAGCTTATGTCTGATGGTTCCTTCACTCTCTTTGGTTTTCACTGTCATCCAATCAATGTCTCTTCCTAGTCCAGACTCTGAAGGAAGTCAGGAAAATCCAATTAGCTTGGAGGATGCCGGCCTAAGGCTCCATGCAGAGGAAATCCTCATGCAGGAACTTTGATCCTTGCTCCCCTGTGGCCTCTGAGTGTCAGTGAGCTGCAGGAGAGGTCAAAGAGACTGTAAGATTGAGTGCTGAGGACAAGTTTAACACAGTTTTACAGAGTTTCTCATGATAGAGTTACTGATTAAAAGCTATACCTTGGAGGCTATAACACTGTTTTGCAAAAATATTTAGTCTTATGCACAAAGGGGTGGAGCCATAGCAAAAGGAAAATCATAGCGGGCACACAGGGTTTGGGTGTGTGTGATTATCTGCACCATAAGTCAAGAGAAAGTGAAGCACTTTTCTGATTATGTGGATCCCCTTAAGGCAGAAAAGTCACTCATCCAAATTGGAAACTATCCTCTTCATAATTATTAAGTTGACTATGTAATGCAAAAGTATCTAATTCAATCTCTGCTTAAAAGATAAGACACTTAACTCAGACCATCATTCGCTATGTAAGGTATTTGTATAATTTTTTTGTTGGCATACTCTTTGATTCATGTAGCTTATATGCCCCTAATTTAAGATGTAGGGATTATTCCTGTACTCAAAGAAACAAAATTCTTTGTTTTCATTTGATGGATTTGAGTTGAATTTCATGATGAGAGTCAAACTCAAGGGTTATGCAAGCCCACAGATGGCATGATGATACACAGTCAATGTTTTATACGCTATAGAGTTTCCTGAAACTCAGACATGTCAACCTGTATGTGATGGGATAGGTCAATAGAGAGCAAACAGTGATGATGTGATCACTTGTCTGTCATTTTGTCAGACTGTGGTGACTGTGTGTTGCTGTGGTACTGGGATCAATGTCCCTGGTATTTCAAACACCCGTAGGGTCACCCAAAGTGAACCATTTTCAGCAGAGCTTCCAGATGAAGAACAGATTATGAAGAAGGAGCGGTTGCCCTCTTCAGAAGATTTAGTGTCGGAGGCATTTCCGGAAGATAAATCCCTCAGGATGGATGGCACTCAAACTATTACTGAGGAAGAACTGTCTTCTCAAAGTCATGAGCCATACGCAGCAAAGCCTGCTGGAATGACATCTTTAGGACCTTTATTTGATGATGGAGCATGACTCAAGAGGAAGAGAGCTGCTAACACCCAGGAATAACTGGAACTTGACATGTATGCAGTATGAATCTAGGAAAACTGACGTCATTCAAAGTGAAATGGAATGCATCAAGATTGATAATCTAGGCATTGTTGTTAGGTGCCATGGAGTTACTTCTGATCCAATAACCCAATAAAAAGAAGACCCACAGCCTCACAACTGGACCAATAGGTAACAAACATCATGCTAACTGGATAAGATATTGAAGTTGTCAAGGATTTTGTCTTGCTTGAATCCCCCATCAATGCTGATGGACACAGCAGCGAAGAGAACAAAAGTCGTATTGCACTGGGTAAATCTTCTATGTAGGACCTATCTAGAATATTAAAATAACAAGGGTGTTACCTAGAGGACTAAAGTACATCAAAACCAAGCTGTGATACTTTTATTGCCTCATCTTCATGTGAAGGTTGGGGATTGAATAAGGAAGATCATTTGAATTGCGGGTTGCAGAGAAAAATTATTGGAAGTACCATGAGCTGCTGAAAGGACAAACGTATCCGCTTTGGATGTAGGTCCAGAGTGCTCTTTCCAGGCAAGGCTGGCAGACTTTGTCTCGTGTACTTTGGACATGTTGTCAGGAGAGATCAGGCACTGGATAAGGAAGTCATGCTTTCAGTCTTGGTGAGGTAGAGAAGCGCCCAAAGAGAGGACACCCCTCAAAGAGATGGACTGACACGAGGACCGCACCAGTGGACTCAAGCAAAGGAACAATTGTGAGGGTGGTGCAGGATCGGGCAGTGTTGTGTTCTGTCGTACACAGATAGGGGCACTAGGGGTCAGAATCAACTTGATGGCACTTAATAATAACATGGATGCAGACTCACAACCTTTCAACTGGAAAGAAGGTTCTTCACATCAAAAGGGCAGGCCTGTTTACCCGGAGAACTGGGTTGATAGACATGGACAGTGGACACCCAAAACGGAGGGAGATAAAGCATGAAGTGGCTGGCTTACATTCACGAGTGGAGGAAGATATTTGATAGGGTTATAGGATCCAGGTGTAGGTGTTCATATAATTACAATTGTTAGGCATAGAATTTGCCTAATTTTCTTCACTTACCGAATGTCATTTTTAAATGGGCTGGCACAAGTTCAGCTGTATGCATTTTAGTTGTGTCCTGTTTGGCACGAACGTGGATTTATTATTGTCTTTGGCTGGTGACTATGTGTGGTTTAATGAGGTGTGAGAATGTGTCAGGTTGGCAAGGGGTGTTCCATAATATGCTAGAGTAGGTTATCTAGAGGAACAAATCCAGTGACACTCATCTATGTATAAGAAAATGCTTTATATCAGGAAGTAATGCAAATTACTAATATCAAGTAATATCAAATGATATCAAGAAGAATCCCAGCCGGATTCAATTCAAGTCCCCAAATATGATGCCAGTCTGTAGGTCTTTTTTTCAGATGCATGCAGCCACAAGCCAGTGGTGCAGCATGGTTAACTGGGAAGCAGGAGGCTCACAAGCTGGTGGGGGTATATTTTCATGGATCCAAAGTTGATGGAAGCATGGTAGAGTGAGCACAGCTTTCAGAGTAGGACCACCCCCATGGGGTCACTCCAGGAGGCAGGCAGAGTTCCAGCAGGCAGGAATGTGGATATGCAGAGAGCAACAGATCATCTCTGTCCACGTTTCACTTATGCAAAAAGCTTCCAACATCAAGGGGTTGTCCTAAGACTGGGGTTTGATTGACAGGTTTGATTTCACCTTTAGCTAGAAGTGTCTAGTTGACCTAGTCCTTAATTTCCACAATTAGTCTTTGGGACTAGTTATTTCCAGGTGTCCTTGCTTTGTTTACTACCCTTTGCTCTGCACAAAGGGAGATCAACAGTTAACACTTTAGAGGGCCCCACACAAGCTTTTATGCACCCAATTGTTGCTCAACAAAATAGAATATAGAACATTTTCTTTGCTGGTTACAATGTGTAAGTTGACCTTGATGTCCCCCCAAAACTCTATTCCTATATATCTAGGTCAAGCAACTCACACCCACATGGTCCTTGGGTATGGTTTGGAGCTTTTCAAATTCAAAATTCTAATTTTATCCCCTGTGTGCTCTATTATCTTCCCAAATATATTTGTAGAGTGTTTAAATGCATATATAGAAATTTACTCTGTTCAAACTATGCATATTTGTAGCTATAGTTAAGTCCCATTCTCCCTCCCACACTGGTTTACTTTCTTTCTTTTTTTAATTGTTCTATTGGGACCTCTTACAGATAGCATACATTTCCAGCATTCAATCACATCCAGCAGTGTTGTACAATTGCTACATCATCCGTTTCAAATATGTTTTTTCTTCTTAAACTCCTTGATATCAGCACCCCTTTGAGTGTCCAGTTCTCAACTCCCCCACCCCACCCCCCACGGCAGGAACACTTATTCTTTTTTTAATAATATTTTAATAAGAATCCTATCTATCCATTCACATACAATTCTGTTGTTCAACCCCATCAAGTAGGCTTATACAGTCAACAATGCTATCAGCTCCCCACTCCCC
>NW_022111370.1:9067211-9068820 GCF_000313985.2 Echinops telfairi
GGCTGCATCAGGGTAGATCCATGCAGCTTCTCCTTGGGGATGTCTTGCAGGAAGTGAGCCTTGCCAGCTGAAGCAGGGAACTAGCTAAGGCACCTGCACCCTGGTGGGACCATCACAAAGCAAGAGACCCAAGAACTAAAACGGCAAGGCTCACTGAGCCATTTATCCTTATAGGCAAACTGAACGGTCAGGTGCACTGTCTGTCAAAGTTCTGCCCATTGGGAAGATTTTCCTTTAAGTCTTGAGGGCCTTGGGGTAGTACTCTGTAGAGCAATTCAGGCTATCCGGGTACAGGCAGCAAACAGCAAGGCACATCACCAACAGTCAGCCAGATGACAGGGTAGCCCGACTGACACATTGAGATGACACATTGAGATGGCTGTATGAAAAGGTGCATTAAGGTGGCAGCAAAGCCAATCCCCTGTCTGTTACAAATCAGGCCTTTTTTGTTGCACACTGTTATGCAATCTTTTCAGAACCTCTACATAGAAAGCTTGATTAACAGTCTGACCTGGTGGAATGAACTCCAAACGCACTCTCTCCCTCACATCAACATAAAACAAAACAAAAACAAGAGTATCTTGATAATTCATTTCATTTCATGAGGGTTTTTGGGGCAAGGTGATGATGGCATCTTCCACTGGCTTGATTGATATTTGCTTTTGATTGATGTTTGCTTTAGGGGTTATAAGAATAGCGCCATGTCTTGTCACCAGTGATGACGTTGGAAAAAAGTCTGGGTCACTTTGGAGATGTTCTTTCAAAGCACAGCATGTTTCCCCTGGACACTCTTTTTCCTGGTCAGTCAGAACCTTAAGAACAAATTACACAGTGACCCTTCTCATTTATAAATCTTCCACTAGAAATCGTTGAACTGAGCTCCAAGATAGCAGATAACTTCCCCATCTCTTCAGTGGTCCATTGTAGAGATAGCAGATAACTTCCCCATCTCTTCAATGGTCCACTGTAGAGATAGCAGATAACCTCCCCATCTCTTCAGTGGTCCATTGTCTGTCTTTGAGCACAAGTGCATGGATTTTGTGGACATTTTTGTGAGGGAAGTTGATGGACTTCCAGAACAAGGTTTGTCATCAATTGACATTTCACCTTTTTTGAAATGAGAAAACCACTTGTACACTTGGGTTTTTCCCATAGCACCTGTCCTCATAAGCTGGGTTCAACATCACAACAGTTTCCATGGCATTTTCCCTTAGCAGGAAACAAAATTTCACAGCTGCACGCTGCTCTGTTAAATCTGCCATCACATAAAATGAGGTTTGAGTGGACTGCTTTTATGAAAAAATGCACTGTGACCAGAGAGAACCTTCCCAAGTGACGCTACTGGGTGCACTAATTCAAAGTGGATTGCTCAATGCTTGCCTAGCGGGAAAAATGCACATTATGAGAGCTCTGCTCTGCCCAGCACATTTCCATTTTTTTTTGGTGGGGGAGGGTAATATATCACTTTGTATATATCTTTACAGTAGTAAGAAGCCTCGTCTTTCTCCTGTGGAGCAACTGGTGGTTTAAAACTGCAGACATTGTTGTTCGCAAGCAATGCATAAACACTACATCACCAGAGCTCATAGAAGATCCTTATTAATTCCTC
>NW_022111370.1:9069607-9089994 GCF_000313985.2 Echinops telfairi
GTACTTTCTACATCAATTCATACAGCGATATGAACTTTGTTCTTTGCTGCTGTTGCACTGTTGGTAGGGCCCCTCAGGGAGATGGTTCCCACTCAAAGTGATCTTAGATAGAAACCAGTCGAACATTTCTGGGCCCTGTGGTATCCTCACAATCTCAGTTATGTTGGAAGCCACCTTGTAGCTTCTGTGTCAATCTATCACATAGAGCACCTTCTTTATTGTTGACTTGACCGAGCATGATGTTATTCTCCACGACTTCTCTCTTGATAACATGTCCAAAGGAAATAAGCCTATGTCGCACTATCATGGATGTTAATTAGGATTCCAGTAAATGAAATCCTTGACAACTTCAATATTTTCTCTACTCATCAACATGTCAATTATTGATACCATTGTGAGCATTTTTGTTTTCTTGATCTAAGGCGTGGTCCATACTGAAGGCTGTGGTCTTTGCTTTTCATCACTAAGTATTTCAAGATGTGTTCACTGTCAGCAAGCAAGGCTATGTGGTATGCATATCACAGTTTTGTTTTGCTTTTTCATTCTTAAACTTTTATGGTAGATTTGATTGATTCCTTTTAAAATAGTTAACTAGTCTTAAATAGATAGAATAAATCCCTTATAGTCTTGATTTAACTCTTGTCATGTATTTGTATATATGATTTTCTGTGGGTTACTTCTCTAGTTGCTAACAGAAAGGTCAGCAGATCAAAACCAACAGGGGAGAAAGATGGGCATTTTTCACTCCTGTAAAGAGTTTTAGCTGCCAGAGATTCAGACCAGATTCAGAAGAGGACATGGAGCCAGGGAGATCATTGCTGAAGTCAGCTAAATTGGATTGAAAGCAGAGAATATCAGAAATACTTTTAATTGTGCTTTATTGACTATGAAAAAGGGCACTCCGTTGTGTGAATCAGAACAAATTATGGATAACCACGAGAAGAAAGGGTATGCCAGAAAACTCCATTGTGCTCATTTGGAACCTGTATATTGATCAAGAGGCAGCTTTGAGGATGGAATGAGGGCATACTGCATGGCTCAAAATCAAGAAAGTTGTATGTGGGGATTACATCCTCTCACCAGACTTATTCAATCTGTACGTTGAGCAAATAGCCAAAGAAGCTGGATTCTATGAAGAAGAATAGGGCATTCAGATTGGAGGAAGATTTATTAACAACCTGTGATATGTAGATAACAACCTTACTGGCTTAACATGAGAACCTAAAGCGCTTTCTGGTGAACCAAGGACGCACCCTTCAATAGAGATTATAACTTGATGAAAAGCAAGCAGAAGCCCCTCACAACTGGACCAAATGAGAACATCATGATAAATGGATAAAAGATTAGAGTTGTTTAGGATTGCGTCTTGCTTGGATCCATAATCAATGCTCATGGAAGCAACAGTCAAGAGATCAAACAACTCTGGATAAATCTGCTGCTGCTGCAAAAAAAAATCTCTTTAAGATGTTGAGAAGCAAGGATGCTACTTGAAGACAAAGGTGTGCCCAATCCAAGCCATAATGTTTTCAGTTGCTTCATATGCATGTGAAAGTTGAATGTCAAATAAGGGGGCATGAAGAAGAATGGCTGCATTTGAATTACGATGTTGGAGAAGATTATTGAAAGTATCAAGGACTGCTCAAAGGGGAACAAATGACAACAAAAAATGACTGTCTTGGAGGAAGTACAACCAGAATGTTTCTTAGAGGCAAAAATGGACAGACTCATGTGTTTTGGGAATGTTGGTAGGAGAGACCCATCCCTGGAGAAGGCCATTATGCTTGGGAAAGTGGAGGGCAATGAAGTAAAGGAATGCCCTCAATGAGATGGGTTATCACAATGCACTCAAATTCGGAGGTGGGTGCAGGCTCAGCCAGTGTCTTCTGTTGTGTATAGAACAGATTCAAAGCCCCTAACAGCAATCGAACACCACCACAATAGTAATGACCAGGGTGGACCAGCCTGTGGAGAAGAATACAGTGGTTGCTAAAGTAAAGAGTCAGTGAAAAATGTAAACCCACCCTGAGGTAAGACCACACGGTTGCTATAACAATGCTTGTAAACATGACAAACTACGAGAACTCATAGAATTGGGCAATGTTTTATTCTGTTTTGTGTCGAGTCACTATGAGTTGGAAGTGACTTGATGTTACCAAACAACAGCCCAAGGAAACCAGTTGATGTGATTATTATTCAAATGTGTGTACCAATCACTAATGCTGATATAGAGATGAATACTTTGCCAATCTCTGTAACCTTAAATTAAACAAACATGTAACACGTTTTCATTGATTATTAATGATGACTGGTATATAAAAATTGCAAAGAAAGAAATGAATTGATTTCTGGAAAACAGAGGCTTGGCAAGAGAAATTATGCTAGAGCACATTGATAGACATTCGTCACACCAATGACAGTCATTGCTACTATTTATTTGTAACCACATCACTGGTGGCTATGTATATCAACTTTTATGCATGAAATAAAGAGGAATCAAATAAACTACTTCTCTAGAAAGAGACAATGGATCAGTTCACTGTCATCAATATCATCAGTCATGTGTTAAAATACAAGTTGAAGTTGAAGAAATTTAAAACAAGACCATATGAACTCCTCAGAAATTCTGCTCAAACATCCTCATTCTACTTTTCTTCAAAGTGGGCTGTTTTATGGTCTCTCTTGAGTAGTCCTTGTTAATTCTGTGTACTTCATTATACCATTAAATACAGAATTGAAAGGTCGTGCTTTTGTGATAAACCTAGCTGTTGGGGCCGATGACCTCAGATTGTTTACGAGGTATTCAGTAGCCGCTCAGCGGGTACTCAGGAGTTTGCTTGGTCGATACTAGTTGAGGTGGACTATAAATGCGCACACTGGGGAAAGGTAGAATGAGGCAGTTTGGGCAGAGTTTTTGAGAAACTTGACAGAGTGACTAGATGGTTTCACATGCCAGTGTGTAAAGATGTGTGGAAACCAGGACCAATAATGAGAGTAGAATATCAGGAAGGGAAGGGGAAGGTGGGGGCAGAAAGGGGGAACCGATCACCATGATCTACATCTAACCCTCTCCTTGGTGGATGGACAATAGAAAAGTAGGTGAGGGGAGACATCAGTCAGTGTAAGACATGAAAAAATAATGACAACTTATAAATTATCGATGCTTTGTGAGGAAGGAAGGGTGGGGGAGGGAGGGGTAAAATGAGCTGATACCAAGGGCTGAAGTCGAAAGAAAATGTTTTGAGAATGATGATGGCAACAAATGTACAAATGTGCTTGACACATGGATGTATGTATGAATTATGAGAAGATTTGTATGAGCCCCCAATAAAATGATTTTTTTTTTAAAAGAAGAAAACCAGGAACTGAGGAAAACAGGAACCTACTTTTCCTCAATCAAGGACCTGTGCCTTTTTCCTGTTAAGACTACAGGGTCGGGGGTTTAAATGGAGAGAAAATGTTTTGAGAATGATGTACAAATGTGCTTTACACAATTGATGTGTGTATGGATTGCGATAACACTTGTATGAGCCCCTAATAAAATGTTTAAAAAAAAAAGAGTACAGGGTCTACCAAATGAGGTGCATGACTCGGTGACAGGTACCAGGTGTCTCACACTAGTTAATATGCGGTAAATATCATCGTCTTCTTCTGTAACAGGTATATTTTGAGTGTAAAGTAATAAGTCCTTCCTTGAAAGAGGAGTATGCTTTCCCCACCCCCTCACTGTGCTTCTGTGAAGATTCTACACTGTTCTATTCGGTTGTTACGAGTTGGCCTGGACTTGACAGCAGTGGGCTTTTTAAGTGCATTGGAAAGAGGATCTGTGAGACACGAGGTTGAGGTTCAGGAACTAAGTCCAGCCTGGAAGCCCCTAGTGTCCCAGCAGGAGAGGTGGTCTTAAGGCGGAGACAAGTCTAGGGACCCCTGAGGGATCTGATATACTTCCCCTCAAAAAACTGAAACTAAAAATGAAAAAGAAAAACACAGCTTTTCATTCTCGTGTGTCCCCATGCTACATCAGGGGCTGTTCCTTTATTCTCTGAGAACGCCCAGCTCAGCACCTGTCCCAATTTGGATAGTTATGATAAGTTAGCTCTGCTCATTGGTAGAATTCCCATTTTTCATTTGCATGTCCGAGGTTTGACACCCAGACAACGAAACCCAAGAGCCACTATCAATGTTAGGTTTTCAAGACTGGGTCCTTCCTGTTGGTGGAGCCTTGCGTGTTGCCACAATGTTGAATTGGTTTCAGGGGACCTTTCAGATTAAGAGGCCCAAGGAGAAAAGTTCTTGGTAAAGTAGAGGGAAAGTGAAAAAGAGGAAGGGCCTCAACAAGATGGACTGACACACTGGCTGCAACCATGGGCTCAAACATCACCAACATGGTGAGGACAATGCAGGACTGGACAGTGTTTCGTTCCATTACACATAAGGTTGCTATGGGTTGGAACCTACTTTATGGCTCCTAACAACAACAACAACAGAAGGGAAGATCTGGCTATCTATTTCCATCAACCAATGAAAATCCTGTGGATTACAAGAGCCCAATCCCCGGGTGATTATAGGGATGGTAGAGGAATGGGCAGCATTTTGTCTTGTTGAGGTAATCATGAGGTCATCATGAGTCCAGGTTGAACTCAATGTAAGATTACAACATTCAATTAAAAAAATATAAACAAGACTTCGAAGGATGAATCTAAGAGAGGTGATCAGCCCACGTGGAATCACGCTGTTAGAGTCTCCTTTCTAACCATTGGTAGATGTGCTTGGCAGGAGGGGTAATAGTAACCGGACAGCAGACAAACAGCTGGGAGAACAATATTTACACTGCTGTAGGAAACAAGCCCACCAGGCTCATACTTTTCTTTTCAAAAAATATTTAATAATTTCAAAATAGTTCAAACTGATTCAATTATGACTAATGAACTGAAATCAGAACAGGTACAAATTGTTTAAATTTGGATGAAGCAGAACAATCACCAGAGTGGGAAAAATTGCACATTGAAACGGAAGTTTCAGAAGAGGTGTAGTTAACCCTTTCAGGATCCTGACACAGATCAAGAGGCAGTCATTTAAACAGAACCAGGGGATACAATACAATTAGGAAAGGTGTGCCTCAAGGCTGTATCTTTCACCATTGTTATTTCATCTGTAGGCTGAGAAAATTATTCAAGAAACTTAGCTCTATGGAGAACAACATGGTATCAGGCTGGAGGAATGTTTATTAAACACCTGAAGTATGCCAAGACAACTTTGCTTTCTCAGATGGAAGACTTAAAACACTCGCTGATGAAGATAAGATCGAGATTGTAGCCTTCAGTATTGATTGTAGCTCAATGCAAAGAAAACCCAAATCCTCATACCTGGACCAACAGACAACAGCATGATAAATAGAGAAAGGATCGAAGTTCTCAAGGATTTATTTTTGCTTGGATCACCAGTCAGTGCTCATGAAAGCAGTAGTCAAGAAATCAAAGGACAGGTTTCTTTGGGCAAATATGTGGCACAAGAACTCCTTAAAATGTTGAGGATCAGGGATGTTCATTTTGAAAACTAAGGTGTACCTGACCCAAGCCATTGCATTTTCAATTGCCTCATATGCATGTGAAAGCTGAACACTGAATAATTGGTATATTTGAATTAAAGTAGTAGAAAAGAATATTGAAAGTGCAGTGGCTACCAGAAGAACATGCAAATGTGCCCTAGAAGAAGCACATCCATAATTCTCTTTAGAGTCAAGCATGGTGAGACTTTCACTTCGTGTATTTGTGAGACCAGAGAGACCATTCCCTGGAATAAGACTTTTTGCTTGATAAACGGGAGGAACAACACTAAAGATGGAGATACTAGACAAGACTGTTCACACAGTGGCTGCAATATGAGAACAATTCTGAGGATAACAAATGACCCAGTGGTGTTTCATTCTGTTGTACATGGGAAGGGTCACTATGAATTGGAACTAACTTGATGGCATCTAACAACAACAATTTTAATGAGAAGTTATCAATATTATTAAGTCATGCCTACATTCAAACCGAAGTTCTACAACTCAACCTCTGGGTACTATGCCAGGACACTCTAACTTTTGGATACTAGGTTGTCCTCTGCGTGAGAGATGATATTTATTTTGTAAATGTGTTGTGAGAAACAGTGAATGTGTAGGTACCAGGTCTTGTACATTTGGTAAATGTTCAAATATAGTTGCATGTTTTGTGATTTTTGCCTTGGCACTGTGCCTTATTTTTCTTCAATTTGCTAGACTGCCAGCTCCTTTTCTTCAATAGCTTAAAATTTATTGAATAAATAAAGAATAAAGATACGCTGAACAATTGTTTCAGCAATATTTGGGGACTGGAAAATTAAAGTTGTCAGCAATTTCATTCTACTTGATTCAATAATCAAGATCTATGGAAACAGCAGTCATGAAACCAAATGACTTAATACATTGGGCAAATCAACTGCAAAAGACCTCTTTAAAGTTTTGGAATGCAAGGATCTCACATTGATATCTAATGTGTTCTTGACATAAGTGTTGGTCTCTTCAGTAATCTCACATGCATGTAAAAAACTGTGCAATGCAAAAGGAGTCAAGAGAAGAAGTGAAGCATTGAAAGTATGGTGTTGCCAAAGAATATTAATCATACAGTGGCCTTCCGGGAGAGCAAACAAATCAGCTTAGAAGCAAACCACAATTCACCATAGGAGTGAGGTGGGTGGGAGACTGACTTGCTTACTTTGGACACATTATTAGAAAAGATCAAATCCTAAAAGAGTACACTCTATTTTGTAGAGGATCAAAAAATATGGGGCAACCCTCAGTGACATTGATTAGCACAATAGGCAACTGTTTGACACAAACACAGCAATTATCACTGCACTGGCACAAGCCCTGGCAAAGTTTTGTTCTACATAATGTCACTACGAGTTAGAGCTGACTCCACCAGTCCTAACAACAACAAAGAAAGAAATGTATCTGTATCTTTGTCACTATGAGTTAGAGGGAGCAGGATGCTTTCTATTGTTCTATTTGGGGGCTTTTGGGGGCCTGTAGAGTCCAATTATCAAAAGTTCTGAGCAAACTGCGGGCTTTCTGTCTTACCACAACCAAGTTTATTTCACAGTTTATTTTAATGTGTTCTACATTGAGGGGACTTATGCTATTTTCTTTGCCTGAAGTAGTGTTTCCATGGTGTGTTAGTCCGGGTTGACTAGAGAAACAAACCCATAGGCACTCAGATGTGCATAAAAAAGAGTTTATATAAAAGAGTAATTATATATTGAGAAAAGATCCCAGCCCAGTCCAGATCAAGTCCATAAATCTTATATTAACCCATATGTCTCATACTAGTCCATAAATTCCTCTTTAGACTCATTTAGCACATGCAGTGCTGTCGAATGTAGGATGAACACAGGCCAGTGGGTATAAGGTCTTATGGATTCAGTTGCAGTGGAAGTATCTCAATGTTGGCACGGGTCTCCATGTGTCTCCTCAACTCTCTGAGTGTCTCAACAGCAGGAAAGGGAAGACAGAGAGACTAGATCTAGCCTCCAGTGATCTACTTATCTTCTTTGTGCCTCCAAAAGAGGTCATTAAGCTGCAAACTGATTGACAGGCTAGATTCCACCCCTTCGCTCAAGTTGACAAGAGATAATGTAACTGCCACACATGGGTTTCTATAGGTTTGGCTCACAGGGCACCCGCTAAATCAGTCAGGATAGCTTAATTAAACTCAATTATTAACCTTAAAAATTTATTGAAGAAGTAATTTCTTCTTTTCTGTGCATATGAATGAATCAATTAAGATATAGGACCATGAACGGTATTAAAAAACGACAAACCCCTGCCCCCCCCACACACACTCACTGCCATCGAGTCAATTATAACTCATAGGGACCATAGAGGACAGAGGAGAGCTACTCCTGTGGGTTTACCAGACTTTAACTCTTTCCGGAAGTAGACATCCTCCTCTGATGGGGGTCTCAGACTGCAGACAATTCTGTTAGTATTCCAATGTGGGACCCACTACAACACCAGGGCTCCTTCTGGGCTCTACTAGTCATCTTAAAGACAACAAAGAAGAAAAGAGACCTTTGTGTATGTTCGTATATGTGTATATGTATATGTGTATGTGAGTTTATGCTTGTGTGTTTATAGGTATGTATGTATATGTGTGTATATATGCATATGCGTATATGTATCTGTTTGTGTATATATGTGAATGAGTGTATTTTTGCATTTATGTGTGTGCTTGTGTGTTTGGTCTTTTTGATTTTCATTTGAATACCTAGTTCAATAAATATCTAAGATTAGATCTACTAACAAACACTTTATACTATCCATGGGCACACTGCTAATGAGTGGATTCCAAATCATAGTATCTGTATATAGCAGCAGTTCTCAACCTGTGGGTTGCGACCCTTTTGGGAGTTGACCACCCATTCACCCACTTCATAACAGTAGCAAAATTACAGTTATGAAGTAGCAACAAAAATAATTTTATGCTTGGGGGTCACCACAACATGAAGAACAGTATTAAAGGGTTGTGGCATTAGGAAGGTTGAGAACCACTGGTATATAGGGTTTCTGAAGATATAAATATTTATTGGAATCAATAGCCTTATTTTTCTTCTATGGACTGGCTAGTGGATTTGAACATTGGGGTGAACAGTTAAATGCTTACCTGGCAGCAATACTAGGGTTTCTTACTTTATATAAAAGTCTAATATATATATATATATGCTGTGGTAGTTACATACTCTAGTGTCAATTTGGGACATGAGAGGATTAAGATTGAAGGGGTGGAGTCTAGTCTGTCAATCGGATCATAGCCAATGAGGCTTCTGTGTGGGCATAGCCTTCTCTTGAGAATTCTGGGAACTCCTGGAGATGGGAGACTCTTTTTGCTCACTCCTTAACTGGATGCTCCACTGACAAGACACATAGCACTATGCCCCAGGAGCTGGAGAAGCCACATGGACCTATCCGAATGCACCCAGACCTCTGGAGCTCAAGAAGCCATATAGAGATACCTGGCTGCTCTGAGATGCTTCTACGGCCACTGGATCCAGAAGACTTCCTAACCACTGGCCTGTGATGTTCCTGCATTCGGCATATCCTTACATGTGTTTCGTGAGTCTGAAGAGGACTTTATAGTTGGTATCGGACATATGAGCTCATATCAAACTTACGGACTTGATCTGGACTGGGCTGGGATGTTTACTCAATATTCAATTAGTCTTGTGTAGAAACCTCTTTCTTTTATTTTTTTTTTGAAACCTCTTTCTTATTCATCTATGCGTCTATATGAATTTGTTTCTCTAGTCTACCTGGACTAACACAAATACAAACAGAAACCTTGTTTTGGTTGGTGTACCCAGATATGTAAACATACCTGTGTTTACTTAGAAGGTGTGCATGTGTGTAGAGGGGCTAGAACCACATGGGAAGTGTAAGTAGAAGAGAAAATGGGTGGTGGTGGTGGAGATAAATAAAATTAATCAAAATACAAAATCAAAAATAAAAGCACAGTTTGAGTGGGGAAGTTAAATTTCATGGAAATTTTCATTATTTTAAAATTTAATTTAATCACAAATTTTAAAGAGCTCCTTTATATGATTGATATAGTTCTTTTGTCAATTCAATTAGAATTGAGTTTGCTGACGTTTGATGGAAATCATCAACAAACACGTGATTATTTAATGTCCTGTCCATATACATTCTGCGTTTTACTAGACAAACATCTTTGCATGCGCAAGAATTAGGCCTTATCCGACTCACTGACTCACTCTCTCACTCACTCACTCTCACTCACTCACTCTCTCTCAATCACTCACTCACTCACTCATTCACTCACTCACTCACTCTCTCACTCACTCACTCTCTCACTCACTCTCATTTACTGACTCACTCTCTCACTGATTCATTCACTCACTCTCTCACCCTCTAATTCTCTCACTCTCACTCACTGACTCATTCACTCACTCACTCACTCACAAAAAAAAAAAAAAAAAGAATTAGGCCTTATCCGTCACTGGGTTAGGATTGAGCTGCTAATCACAAATTCAATATTTTGAACTCCCAAGGCCCACACCATGTGTCCTTGCATGGTTTCCAGGGATAGCGTGTAGTACCTGAGATTGTATTACCCGAAACTTCCCTTTCCCTCATAAAAGTTACTTGGATAAACAAAAGTGCTTCTGCCACATGAATTCTTTCAGCGTTGAGACACAAAAGCCAGGGAAAACCACCCCAGAAACCTAACACATTGAGAAAACAGAATTTTCTAATTATAATAGACCCTAACAATTCGTACCGCATTTTTTATGGATGAGGAAAATTATGCTCAGATTTTTGAAACATTTTTGTTGTAAATTAGGTTGGGACATTACATTTCTGATCATCAATTTTATATTAAAGAGTTTAAACTATTTATCAAACTCTCTGAAAGCTTATTAGTCGGGGATCAGCCTCCATGACCGCATGGGTGCTAGGGGGTTGGGTAATTGAAGGGCAAATTAAAGAAACACCAGACAAGGCATGCAACGGCTCACCTCTTCCATTACAAATGGAACTAGAGAGTGAGTAATGTATTCTCTCACAAGCTTCTATCATCTCGGGCAAGTAATCCCAGGAAGCACATGCTTAACAGGAAGGGATGTACTAGAGGCATACATGTAATTGGGAGAGGAGGTGCTGAGGGCATCACATAACAGGAAAAGGAGGTACTAGGGGAATACCATAACAGGAAGGCACATACCATACATAGTTCTAGGCTTAAGATGGCATCTTAACCTTGGTCTTCTCTGAGCTGACTTGACTTTAAGTGTACCTGAGCTCTTCCCCAGGGAACCAATCCATGATCCTTATCAGAAGAGAGTGGGCCCTTCCTAGGATGGCACAGACAATAGGGTCTGATTGTTCTCAATGGCAGACAACCTTCAGACAGATAAGCTTCAAGCAGTTAGCCTTCAAGAATATAGTAGCAACCCTGTGTATGTAAGCAGCACCTTCAAATTGGCATGATTATGGGGGACATTGCGGGGAACAACTTTTACTTAAGAGAATGTGACTGGGATGGGACTCCAACCCACAAAACTGAAGGCCTCCCTCATGAGAGTTTGGCCTCCTAGAGCGTAGAGAATTTTTCGAAAACTCTCTCTCTTGCTGGTTCTTGATTTCCCACACTCTCTCTGCCTCTCTTTAATTGATCGCCTCCTCTACCAGATGAGTACCATGTTTTCCCGAAAGTAAGACATCCCCTGAAAATAAGACCTACTTACAGTTTTGCCTCTCACTGAAATATAAGGCATCCCCCGAAAAGAAGACCTCCCCGAACATAAGGCCCCCCGAAGCTACTGTAACTCTGGACTCTGGACCATAGCGGCGGGCGCCGCCTTGAAGCTCACTGTTGGCAGCAGCGCAGCCGGAGCAGACAGGAAGTGTGAGTAAATATTCCATAGATTATGAGTAAATGTACCATAGATTGTTGTACATGGAAATAATGGTGGTAACAAGAAACTTGATACTGTAGGGTTCACAGTTTGTCAGGTTATGCTGTACTACCATACCGTATACAGGTAATCAATTCCCCCCCCTTTTTTTGGTGCAATAATAAATGTGTACTGTATTCTTCTTCATGGAAAAATACAATATCCCCTGAAAATAAGACCTAGCGCATCTTTGGGAGCAAAAATTAATATGACACTGTCTTATTTTCGGGGAAATAGGGTAGCTTTCCCTTCACTCAAGTTAATGCCTGTAAATTCACTAGCCTGGAGCTTCAACTTTTCTCATAGGTCCACCCCCACCCCACCCCCCTTGATAAGGTCCAAATCTGGGGTTTGGGGTATGAAAATCTTTGCTTTGGTCATAGTCAGCGTAATATACCAATCCTATCAACCTGTTAAAACCAAAGCAAGTAAAAGTAACACTTCATCTTTGCTGATTTGCTTCTCCTATAGAGCAGCTGAAAGAAGATGATTGGCGTGGAATTCCCCCTACCTCATACTATTTTATAACTTCCTATTTCTCGCCTTCTCACATTCCTTCTTCTTTTCTTCCCTTCCCCTTCTCTTTATTTTCTGCCTTTATTTTTCCCCGACCTTTTCCCTTTCCTTCTTTATTCCCATGCTCTTCATTCCCTCATGCATTCCTTCCTTTGTTTCTTTTTTCTTTCTTTCTCCCTTTCTTCTTTCATTACACATATCTCCACAAATAGCAGTGTTTTCACCTTCTAGACATAATCACAGTGCTTGAAGTACGCTTACGCTAATGGGTCAAACATAAAATATTCTCTCTTTTCAATAACAAAGTGAAAAATAAAAAGACAATGACACCATATGATAACAATCAAATGCTTTAGAAATCCATTTTCGGAAAACTATACCTAATCGACTTGTTGAGATGGGGGATTGATGCTGAAGGGTGATCAAACAAATGGTAATGGAGAGCCTTGCTGTGGTCTATAGCTACGTTAGAGTCAGACTTGACTTTCGGAAACCTGAGTGTGCTAATTCTGAGTCCTGTCAACCCAAACTCATGGTGACCCCACACCCCATGGAATGAAAAATTGTTCAATCTGGTATCTCACCCATAATAAGTTCAAGATTAGATTGTTGTGAGCCAGTGATTTTTCATCAATTGATTCTTGTAAGTGCATTTTCAAGACTTTCTTCCTGAATTTTCTCTGTCTGGAAGCTCTGCTGTAACTGATTAAGAATCCACTGACCATTGAGCATTTCCTGCACGTGACTTTCATTGGCTTGAATCAGTCAGGTCTCCCAAGTGGAAGGTGGCTTGTCTATTACTGAATCACCATTCCCCATAATAATGGAAGACTTTTAGAGGAAAACTCTAAATGAGTCCTGAGATTTGCCTCTGGCAATGGTACAAAAACAACAGAAACCAGGTGTAAGACTACTGGGACTCATTAAACATGCTGGAACGTGGTTTATCAGACGGATGGTGAAGGGGACGAGACTGATGCCTTCCACTGTTTAATGTCAGACATGTTACAAACTCCTCTGAGCTCCGGTGCCTCACCACTGCTGTCATTGTTAGCCTCCGCCTCATAGGCGGCTTAAACACCATGGACTGAAACACTGCCGGGCCTGTGCCATCTGCATAATTGACTTGATTTCAGCACGGGGGCAGGGGGCTTTTGAGGAATTCTGGGTTGGGGAAGTGTGGTCAAATTTGTATTATGGAATGGCTTTTCTCACACCCAGATTGAGGGACAGGTACCGCTGGTGACAGGGCAAGGAGTGAGGGACACATGGGTGGCAGCCAGTGAGAGGGCGACAGGGAGGCCACTATGACAAGACAATCTGATTCTGATCCTTCACCACCCTCCCTCCATCCTTATCTTGAATGGTTTCCGGATGCTCTGAAGTGGAACTAGGCAGATGGCATTTGAAGAAAAAAAGACTGCAGCCCCAGGTTCCAATCTAATTTATACGTGTGTGTCCCCCTCCCCACTACCAGGAGGAGATGAGAATGTAGTACCTTCTTAGGTAATTAATGATTCAACATGGTGCCTTTGCAACGTAAAATTGAAGCTGCTGGAAGCCTCATTTGCAGCCATAAGAATTCAAAGGACACAAGAAGGCTGATTTGTGATTGTTGTTTTTCCACAGTGAAAATAAAACTGATTACAAAGAGCTGACAATGAGACTGTCTTGCGGAAGTAAAATGTTTGTGACAATTTGCTGAGTGTTTACCACAAATATTCAAATTTATCATTCTGACAGTCTCTGGGGGAAAATGGGGATTAAATATCATTTTGGTCCCACAGTCTTTGCTCGCACGCTCATTTATATGCATGCATAATTGATGGAAAATTAAAAGATTTCTGAGAATCCCATCATATTCATGTTTTAAATTAAGCATTCTGATGGGGAATGATGAAACAAAGTCCAAACAGCTTTTACATTGGGTGGGGAAAGCTTTCCAAAAGTGGAAAAGCCCATTTTCTATAGAGAGAACGTGAGCATCGTTTCTATCCTGGGGCCCTACGGAAAAGTTCTCCCCTAGCCAATCACTGTTGCCCAACTAGTACCAGAAAATATAAATAACATAAACAAATACTACTAGATAACATATGTAACAGCTTAAAGAAACATACATTTATTAAAATATTTTAACAATCTTCTTGATAATACTACGGACCCCTTTCATCGAAGGGACCAGAATTCTCCCCATTGTTTAATATCAAGCAAATTACAATTCTCCAAGCTCCAGTTTCCTCACCAATGCGGTCATTGTTAGCCTTTGCCATGAGGATTTATGCCAAAGGAACTGAAATGCTGCTCAGTCCTGTGTCATCCCCATGATTGGTCTGTTGGACAATGCCCCATTATGATCCATAGGATCTTCATCGCTGACTTTTCTTTGTATACCCATCCTATGCTCAACTGCAGATAGGGAATGCTGTGCTCTGTGGGACTTCCAGGGGCGAATATTTATAGATTGTCAGGCTTCCCTTTCTAGTTTTTCTTAGTCTAGAAGATCCACAGAAACCCATTCATCATCACAATGACACACAGGTCTACAGCGGCTGACAGATGGTAGCTGGGCATGAGATGCATTGGCTGGAAATTGACCCTGAGTCTTTCTCGCAGACAAGGAACTATTGAGAGGATTACACGATGCTAATCAAAGACTTACAGTGTTGGTTGTTATTATCCTGATCTCTCTGTTCATACCTACTTTTAATTCTGACTTTGTGGTTTCTACTTTAATCGCCTTGGAGTCACTGTAAGAAGACCTTCTGCTCCCATAGAGATTTAGTCTTGCTAGCATTGATTTTGGTTTGGTTAGGTACTTCTATGATGCACATATCAGCAGTGCCACTCATGGTGAGCAGCTCTCAGTGGACTGTGCCGCATTAGGGAGACAATTGTGGCACTCCCCAGAATTAGCCAATTGGAGGTTGATAGATTTGTGGTAAAGTGACAGCACTGGTCTGGCTCTTCTGTTCAGAGCATTTGTAACTCTCACCTACTGACTGGATGGGAGCATGCCAATAAGATACAGAGAACTCTTACTTGGGGAGAGCTCGGCTTTCCCATTACACTGGGAGTACATGTGTGCCTTCTCATAAACAGAAACAGAACCATCCATGACCATGAAGAAAGAAGAGCCACTGGTACAGTGTGTGCAAGATGCTGCCTGAAGGAATGGAGGTAATCAAAGGCCCGAAAACCACAGCACCAGGATCGTGAGGCAGCAGTGGAGTAGCATCTAGACGGTGAGGCAGAAAAGCATGTAAATATGAGCACCTTTCGGGGGAGGCTGGCTTGAGAGTGGGGAGCCATTTGCCCATTTATCTGCACTAAAGGAGCTTGGTAACAATTTCCACACGGGCCAGAGGCCCAGGGAGGACCAGAAACATGCCTTGCTAGCATAGTTAAGAAGAAATGCTGTGAACAAAAGAATTGCATCCTTAACATTTTATAACCCGTTGTTGTTAGGTGTCATCAAGTTGATTCTGACCTGTAATAAACCCATGCACAACAGAATGAAACACTGCTCTGCCCTGCACCTCCCTCCCAATTGTTCCTATGCTTGAGCCCATTGCTTCAACCATTGTGTCAGTCCATCTCCTTGAATGCTTTCTCTCTCTTACTAGCCCTCTAGCTTACTAAGCATGATGTCTTTCTCCAGAGACTGGTCTCTCCTGACATATCTAACATATGTGAGATGAAGTCTTGCAATAACTTTTTCCAATACAGATTTGTTTGTCCTTTTGTCAATCCATTGTACTTTCAATGTTCTTTGCAAGCACCATAATTCAAATTCATTGATTCTTCTTGAAAATTCCTTATTCAGTGTCCAACTTTCATATTCATATGAGGCTGAAAAATTCCCTGGCGTAGGTCAGGCGTACCCTAGTACGTTCTCAAAGTAACATCCTTGCTCTTGAACGCTAAAGAGGTCTTGTGCAGCAGATTTACCTAATGCAATATGTCTTATGGTCTCTTGACTGCTGCTTCCAGGAGCATTGACTGTGGATCTAAGCAAGACACACTGCTGGACAACTTTAATCTTTTTTCCCCCATTTATCATGATGCTCCTCTTGGTCCAATAGGGAAGATTTTGGTCTTCTTTACAAACTGAAGGCTGCAATTCTTTTGCAAATGCCTCATGTCCTCCTTACTTTTAGCAAGCAAGGTTGAGTCATCTGCATATCTCAGGTTGTTATTAAGTCTTCTAATCCTAATGTTGCGTTCTTCTTCATATAAGCCAGCTGCTCTGTTTATTTGCTCAGCTTACATATTGAATAATTATGATGAGAAGATATAATCCTGGCACATCCCCTTCTGATTTTTAATCATGTAGTTTCCCTTAAATTAATCAACAGGTTATAAATTTTATAACCTGTTAGCTTCTCTAATAAGCATGAACATTTTTTGTGAGTTCTCTCTTTGGGGCCATCACAACAAATTATTGAACCCAGCAGAGAAGTAGAGTGCAGTGGGAGGGATGGTTGGTCACAATAGGGTAAAGATTGTTGGACACTAGAGGTGTGTCTGAACTCTGCCTCATAGTAATGAACCTTTGGCAGATGGGGGGTTGGTGTCTCCTCCTTTGTGGAGGACAGGCATGGCACCCAAGTCATCTTCTCAAAATTGTAACAGAAGATTGTCTAATATATTAATGGAAGTGGAACCCCCACCTTATTGTTAGACTTTAATGGACTCAAATAGATCATACACATAGTACAAGATCAGGAAGTATTTCATTCGATTATGTACTGGGTCACTAGACGTCAGAGCCAATTTGAAAGCAACTTACAACAATTCTGTCCAGCCATGTGGAAGGAGAGGTCACTGCTCCTGTGAGTTCTCTTTTGGGGGCAAGCAATTCCTCGTTTGAGACTCCATTGGTGTTGTTTACTTTTGCTAACCAGGAAGAACTATTGATTTGGCACTTGGAAACAAAAGGTATGTCATCAAACATTCCAGGTGATTGGCATTTTAAGTGTTGAGTATGAAATCTGAATAAATTGCAAGGAAAGTGAAACTGTTACCTAAAACTAAATCTGAAGTTCATGGAGACAACCTACCTGGTTCACAATCCTTCCTGCACTTTGAGTGATCCTTCAGCATTTTGCTAACTTTGCCAATACCGGCCCCCGTAGGTAGCTTTGAACCAGTTCTGACTTGGAACAGGAAAAGTTTGGAAGTTTGATAAGCATTTGGAATTCTTGTTGATCAGGGTTGCTTTCTTATAGATATTTAGGCAGACTGGTATAGAAAATGTTACCTAGGGATTCAAGGTGGTTTTTAAAAGACAATACCCCATGTTTCACATGAAAACACTGTTCCTGACCAATTCTGAACCATTACCAAGGATGGAATTTTTTGTTTTACCCAGAAAACTGTAGTCTGTTTTCTATCAGAACACCAAAAATAGATTTTGTTAAGGTGACCACAACAGAATCTCCATCTGTCTTTTATCAAGGTTTTCCTCACATTTTCTCTTTCGTGATCACTTACGTCATAAAGTTGATTCTGTCTCATAGCAACCCTGTAGGACAGAGTAGAACTGCTCTTTGGGTTTCCAAGATTGTAACTCTTTTAGAGGAGTAGAACACCCCATCTTTCTCCGGAGTGGCTGGCAATTCTAAACAGTGACTTTGTGATTAGCAGCCCAACATGTAACCATTATGCCACCAGGGTTCCTAGTCCCATAGTCGTAGGTGTCTAGAGAGTATTGAGCTTTGATGGCCAAGAGATACCAAGCTGTGTTTGAAGGTCTGACACCCATGTCCCTCCGCCATGAACCTGTCTGTCAAACATGATCTAAAATTCAAAGAGAGGTAAGAAAAGGAGAAACATAAGAGAGTTTAAAGGAGAATGGTGTTATTGCCACGTGGTGAAATATAAGGAGGTGGCATATAAGCTAGGCAATAGGGAATAGGTAACCCAGTTTTCATGGTGTTACACTACTCAGCGATCTCTTTAAGAGATCTGCTGAGGCAAAGCTGCATTGATTGATGACCTCCAGCTGCTATGTTGTTGCTTTTGTCTACTAGCCATTCAACTTGACTCATGGTAACCATATGTACATCGAAACAAAACTAGCTTTGTCCTTTGTTACTCTCATAATCATGACCATGGTCAAGTGCATTGTGACAGCTACTGTGTCAGTTTATTTCAGCAAGGGTATCCTCTGTCTTCATTGGCCTTCTACATCACCAAACTTTACCTTCCCCTACAGCAATTGTTCCTTCTGGATGCCATGTTTAAAGTGAGCAAGTCAGGCCACGCTAGGCTTCAATCCCTATGATTCTTGCTTGCTAATTTTCAGAGGTGGTTTGCCAAGTCCTTTTTCCTGATCGACTTTTCTAGGGAAACTCTGATGAAATCTGTTTACCATGGGTGACTCCACTGGTAACTGAAATATTGGTGATATATTTCCAGAATCATAGTGACATGCAAGCCACCAAAATGCAGCAAGGTGAGAGGGTGATCACTTGTCAGGCCTTTCCTTTGATGTTACCAATGCACTCAGTTCAGGCTACGATTTCCCAGGGCTGTACCCCACAAATGCACAGACACGTGGAATTACTAGAGAAGAACCCTGTATGCCTACCATGGGATTCCTCTAGTGGGATGTCTTTGCTAAGCAACTCCTCACTCATCTGGTTACGACTTTCATGTTGTTTTCCTGTGGTTTGAGGCTATTCATGCCCAGTAATTATTTTCTTTGTTTATTCACTATTAGATCTGTAGTATAGTCTGAAGGTTCTTCCCACCTGCTTTTGTACATTTAATCTCTGTTGGTGTTTTCTTGTTAAAGAAACTGCTATTACAATAATAATATGAATAAAGATAGCCAGACTTCAGTCAATCTTAACCATTGGAGCCATCTTTAATGTATTGTAGTGCTATGTTCATCAGCAGATTCTCCCTTCCTCCCTTTTTTCCCTTCCTCTCTCTCCCTCCGTCCCTCTCTTCCAATTTAATAAATTAGGTAGAGTTGGACAATATACAGTGAAAAATTGTATATTTGAAATATGATGTTGTCGAATAATATTGAATGCATCCTGGATGGCCAGAAAAAAAACAAACAAATGTGTCTTGGAAGAAGTACTGTCAGAATGTTCCTTAGAAGGGAGGATGGTGACACTTAGTCTCAAATATTTGGGACATGTTAACAAAAGGGACACGTCTGGGGAAGGATATTATGCTTGGTCAGGTAGAGAGTCTGCCAAAAAAATAAAAAGGGAAAGTCCTTCAATGAGATGACCTGACATATGAGTACAACAATGACCTAAAGCATAGTAGTGATGACAAGAACTCACGACAATTGCTAAGGGTTGGAACCAACTGGATGATATGTGACAACAACAACGCAAAGACTTAGAAGAGACACAGTTATTTTTCTTTTCAGTTAAGTCAGTAGACGCTAAAGCTCAAATACTTATGTGCGTCTTTCAGTTCTACCCCTTACGTGAATAGAACAAAAGTCCTCTGTAGCTGCTTGCTCAGTAAAAAACAAACCAAAGACGAAATAAGATACGTATACTCTAGTGATTTGTGAGGATTGAAAAAGAAAACATTTGGAACACAAAACACAATCTAAACTGATCCCATGCAGCAAGTATTAACAATAACTATTACTTGTTGATAACTCTCAGTGGCATACCCTGTATTAGTAACAAGAGATAAAAAAATTAGTGAAGGAGACATAGCAGATATCAAGATATCTGACTGAAGTGATATACTACCACTAGTAAGACAAACAAGAATGAAAAATAAAAATAATTGTACCTTCTATTGAGTGCTAGAGAAAATGTGTGTGTGTGTGTGTGTGTGTGTGAGTATGTGTGTGTTTGAGCCAATGGGTACTACTTAAATTGAGGTTCGAGTCAAACCTAAATGGAGTGGTTAGAAAATAACTTCTCTAGGCAAGCACATTCCAGAAAGAAACTGCTGGATGTGTAAAGGCCCTGTAGCAGCAAATAGCCAAGGTCATTTAAGTAAGCGAAAGAAGAGCAAGATTTTCTTTTAAAAATAGAGCCATCCTAGCACTCTGTGCGCGCGCGCGCACACACACACACACACACACACACACACTGTAGAAAACCCTTAAGCTGGCCCTCAGTACCCCCTACATGATTTGGTCCAATTTCCCAGTGATGCTTGATTTTACTAGAGTACTCCAAGGATTTTTTGTTTGTTTGTTTTTAATGTGCTGTCATCCCACTTTTACTCTACCTAACTTTTCCTTGTTTATAGGTCAACAGCTGTTCCTCATCCATCTCTGTGCTTATCTAATCAATGGCTCTACCAAGATTCTAACAAAAAGGAGAAGAGCATTAACTCTGGAACAAGACTTCCTGAGGATCCATCATTAGTAAATCTTGGGCAAATAATAT
>NW_022111370.1:9090367-9105598 GCF_000313985.2 Echinops telfairi
CCGCCACCACCACCACCACATCAGCCCTTGAGTTTAATTTTGTAACTCTGTCATGGAACCCGGGCAACATACTTGTTAGGCAGTGGGCTGCTAACTGCAAGCTGCCATTTGAAACCACCAGGTGCTCCACGGAAGAAAATGAGATTATAAACTCCCATAAGCAGTTACAATCTCAAAGAGTTACAAAAGGGCAGTTGTCTTCTGTCCTATAGGGTACCTTTAGTCAGAGTTGATTTGATAGCAGTGCTCATCTTGGAGATTCTTGAATGTTTCATTACGTGTTGCTGAACTTCTCTTTTCTCTCAGTTCGTGAAAGGTATCCCACTGTCTTCCTTTTCACGAGATTCTGCTACAGAACTATTACTCCCAGTGCGGCAAGGGAAATTTCAAGCAGCATTGGGAATTCCTAAGTGTACATTACACACACACACACACACACACACAACATGCACGTGTACATTTGCTATCCTAAAATCCCTAAGTACCATGTATAATGATGTATCACCGTGTGACTTATAGAATAGGCTTGATCTTTATGCCTTGGCATTCTTTCCTATGTTCCACCATAAATGATAGTTTTACAGAAAGTAATTGACATTGTCGGTAATCATGATCTGCAGTGAAATGGCACTTCATTTCAATGCTTTCAAATGCCACCCCTTTCCAAGGCTCAAAGCAGCCAGCATTTCCTTTCACTGGAGAGATTGCTAATGCAATGGCATCCAACCCATAGCCTCCCTCCCCCACATGTATTGGCAGCTGAGATGCCTTCAGCTGTCTCCATAGTCATCATCTCCTTTCCTTCCGCTCTCCTGATGGTTGAATTGCAATGACAGCATTCCCCTGGAGTTGGGAATACGGGGCTCTGCAGATGGACACAGATAATTCTCCTATTTGCCTCCCAGCATGTGGTATCTAAATAATAGTCTCCATATTTCTCTAGCATGAATCAGGGAAAGGTTTAATAAGTTGGAGAGGGATCTTTTAAAAACAATCTCTCCCTAGAGAACTTATCCACTTATCATGGTCCTGGACTCTCACATGAAGACGGAACCTTGCCCCGTGTCTTCTTTAGCAGCACCAGTTATGCCACAAGGACCCGGTGCAGTGTGGTTGGTACAGCAATGGGTCCACAGAAAAGCTCATTTTTATACATTCTGGGTGGAGACAACATTTCAGGGACTTCTGTCATAAGAGTAAGAATCAGAAACGGATGAATGCAAGGAGACAAATATGGTTCCTTGCAATTTTGGATGTTGGGCGATCGGTTGGTGCTATTTCTGTTAGCTGCCAGCGAGTCCATTTTGACTCAGTGTGACTGAGGAACAGGAGAACTGCAGGAAAACCACTGCGTTTTCTTGGATGAATTCTTTATGGGAGTAGATCACCAGATTTTTATCCTGTGAAGACACTGGGTGGATTTGAATCACCAAAAATTTGATTAACATTCAAGGCCTTACTGCACAAACAGTAAAAAAATGGCAAACCAACTTGTTGGCTTGCTGTTGTTTTCTTTGCTTGTGGCAAGCTAATTGGAATCAGCTGCTCTTTTTGGCATCATGAAATTAAGAATTGATCTCATCCACCTTCCAGCCCTCTTCCGATGACTGAACTGCATCAGGCATTTTCTACTAGGCCTGAGAATTTGCTTAGTTAGGAACAACTAAGAATTTACATAGAGAAAACAACAACAAGATGTGAAGCTGGTGGATTCATAGCCAGATGCGTTTGTCAGAGTTGTTAAGTTGACAACACATTTGAGTCACAGAGATGGAGGAAGTGTTCAATCAAATGTAATCCTACAACATTTCTCTACCCTCAAGTAGAGGATTACAATTTCTTCTTGAGTATTTTCCATGAAGTGTGGCCGCCCCCCCTCACTTTAGAAAGTGCTAGAAATGGCAAAGCTAAGTGACTAGGTTATATCAATGGAAGATACCCAGCTGATGATCCTAATAATGGTAACGGTGATAGTAACAATAATAACGTGATGGTAATGCTGATGAAAATGGAAACAGTGAAAGCAATATAATGATTATGGTCATAAAAAAGGCAATTCAACATTGAATGGTTGCATTCTCTATCCCAGGCAAGTTTCAAGGTCTTTACATGCATCATCTTATTATATATGTACTCGACTATAAGCCTACCCAAATATCAGATAAGGCACCTAATTTTACCACAAAAACTGCATAAAAATGTGCTGAAAAAACTTGGCTTAGACTCGAGTATATATGATATTTAAATCTCTCCACAATAATATGCCATTGCTACCTATCAGCTGGCATATGTGGGTGGCTTACCTGTTACTGTGAATCTTCAAGCTTTATCACCAGTATTTACATATAAGCAACATCAAACATTGTATAAAAGATTCCATAGAACTTCTGGAAAAAAATAGACCAAAGAAAATCCAAATAAATTTGGCAATGAAAATTATTCATCAATATATTCCATATAATTTTGAACATTCAACACTCTAGGCTGTAGGGCACTCATAATACACAGTGGCTACAGTAATGATTTTTATTATACTGATTGTGTTAGGGTGGGTTCTCTAGAGAAACAAAATCAGTGCTACTTGTGTGGGTTGTCTATACAAAGAGATTTGTATCAAGAAATGGCTTACACAGTTGTAGAAATAGGTACGTCAGGTCTGCTGCAAGTCAGGCTTCTCCTGACTCCTGGAAGCTGCCGAACAGGAATCAGATGATGAAGAAGAGATTGCAGAGGGCATAGACTGAAAGATGCAGGGATCTGAAGTTGGCTCAATGAATCCAAAGTGGGTAGTCCGCTGGAAGCTCCTGGGATAGGTACATGAGGCAACAGGAGATTGACACAACGGACGCAAGACTGATGCAACAGATGCAAGATTCAGCTCCAACAGAAGATGAAGGGCTAAAGAGGCTAAAACTCCACTGCGTCTCTCTTATACAAAAAGTCTTATGACATCAAGGAGTGTCATCAGGCTGTGACCCACTTGATAGGTTACACTCCACCCCTGATCTTACCCATGAGTGTCTACTTGACATCATCCCTCACCATCACAATTATCATTAAGGTGATGCAGGGCCATGCAGTATTTTACACTATTGTTCATAGATCATTATGAGTTGGAGCCAACTTGAAAATAATAAACAACAATACTATGAAGCAGGCGGTATTTTTTTTTCCAGCTAAGAAATAAGGATTAAAGGGTTAGGGAAATTCCTCTGGGTCAAATGTGAATTAACAAAGGAGTTAAAATCATCTGACTGCAGCTTCTCTCTTGGTCACAGTTCCATACCACTTGCCATGTGCTTCTTCACATGCTCGGATTATAAATTCCAGGGGAACATGCAAGAAAGAGCGAGAGCATGTGCAGAAGAGCGCACCAATCTCAGAGTTCCTTCAGGAAAACGTCCGTAGTAAACAGTGAAAGACGGTGTGTGCTCAGGCAGAAACGAAAGCTCCACCCAGGGAGAAGTTAAAAGTGCATAAACACAGCCAGTTAATTTTGATTCTCCAATTCCAGCGAGTCTTCAGGGGAGGTTCATCAGATGGCCCGCTGCCTCCCTTGTCTTGTTTATTTTATTTTGTTTGTAAGCCCACGAAGCAGAAATGAGTTCTCTTCTATGGCATTCTCATAAAAGTTAAATAACACTGCTATTAAAAGACATGAGGAAGGCTCATTCCTGTGTTCTTCAGAGACCTACGCACCAGCGTTCTGCCTCTTGTGTGACGCTCTTAAAAAAGAATAATTTCATTTTCCCAACAGGTATGGTAAGTCTGTTTCCATTATTTGGGATCTTTTTCTAAATGAGAAAAGTGGGCAATCTGACTTATACCAGATATTTTAAGCATACCTTGGAAGGTACCGGGCATCCTGATGATATTATGGGCTATGTGTTGAACTGCTAACAGCAAGGCCAGCAGTTCAAACCCAGCAGCTCCATGAGAAAAAGAGAGACTGACTCTTCTCCTGTAACGATTTACAGTCTAACAAACCCTAGGGAATAGTTGCCCATTGTCCTATAGGGTCACTATGAGTTGGAAATGAGAGTGGATTGACTTTGTTTTGATTTGGGATGACAAAGGTGAATTGTGGCCTTTCTATAAAGAATAATTTATTATCTGCCAGGCACTGTGCTAAGTAGCATAAACAACTGCAGTAAACAGCTGCCATCGAGTCCACTCTAACTTCAGGTGTATCATGGTGACGCATATATGGCAGAGAAACTGTTCTCCGTGGGATTTTCAATGACTGGTTTTTGTTTTATAAAAGTAGGTTGTCAGGTTCATCTATTGAAACTTCTCTGGATGAACCTGATCTTTCTACTTTCTGTGCAGCAGGAGAGCGTGCTTGTCTTTTTCATTAGCAGGAGCTCCATGTTAGGTAATATTCCAGTATTAAGTCATTGGGTGTGCACCACGGTTTGGGGAGGAGGAAACCGCATTACAGGCAGTCATACAGAGAGAATGCAAGCAGCCAGAGGCAGAGCCAGGACACCCACAGAGCCTCTTGTTAAGGACAGATACTGGGAAGTACAGGGAGAGTGAAGCAGATATCAAGAGGTGATCATGAAAGTTCTTTCTGAATAACATGAGGCTGAGCTGAGAGCTGAAGGATTCTGCAGGTGAATTGAATTATATAATGTGGTTCTTTCAAGCCCAGAGTCTCTTTAACTCCCACCAAACAACGTTTTTTTCCTGCATGGGCTTAGGTAAGAAAGTAGGGGAAGGTACTAATGGGATTCACCTATGAGCAATTATTGATGGGATTCATTAGACTGACATCCTGCTGGATATAAATGGGCCCTCCATGAGGCAGGAAGGAGGACATCTCAGTACCAGGGAGACCCCAAACGGAACTCATCCTCAGTAGGATGAGATAGATCCCTGAGCAATAAACATCCTTGATTCAAAAGACAACTGTGATATCCAAGCAGCAGCAGCAGCCATAGCACAGATCAGTGGTGGAGTTCCTAGCCCACAGAGCAGTGGTTCTCAACCTTTTTAATGCCATGACCCTTTACTACAGTTCCTCATGTTGTGGTGACCCCCCAACTGTAACATTATTTTTTGCTGCTACTTCATAACTGTAATTTTGCTACTATTATGAATCAGGCAACCCCTGTGAAAGGGTCATTTGACCGCCAAAGAGGTCATGACCCACAGCTTGAGAACCACTGCTACAGAGCAAGGGAAGCTTATGTTTTCGTATAGGAAGGCTGGCTTGTGGAATGGGGTTTCTTTGGGTGCTTAATTGGAAGTGCTGGGCATACTGACCCCTG
The DNA here is from genome assembly GCF_000313985.2 of Echinops telfairi. NCBI lineage: Eukaryota > Metazoa > Chordata > Mammalia > Afrosoricida > Tenrecidae > Echinops > Echinops telfairi. Next base: position 9,095,641 of record NW_022111370.1, read on the forward strand.
GCGGTGCAGCTGAGGGCCTCTGGGTTTGAGGCTTACTGGAGTAGGTGCCTCTGGGTACTTGTATTAGTCTAGGTACTTTGGAGAAACAAATCCACAGCAACTCAGGTATTAGAGAGAGTTTTATGCAAAGCAAATGTGCATCACGAAAACATCCCAACCCAATGCTTCCCAAGCCCACAAGTCCAACATTAACCCATTAACCCAACACCAGTCCACAAAGTCCTTCACCTCACAAAACAAAGGCAATAATGCCGACTGCAGGAGGAACGCTGAGTCAGTGAATGTGTAAGCATCTCAGCACTGGCAGGGGTCTCCACACGGCTGCTCCAGCACCCAGGGCTGCATTGGGATAGATCCATGCGGCTTCTCCTTGGGGATGTCTTGTAGGAAATCCATCTTGCAAGCTGAAGCAGGGAACTGCTAAGGCAGCTGCACCTGATGCAACCATCACAAAACAAGAGACCCGAGAACTCGAAAGGTGAGGCTTCACCACCCATTTATCCCTCCGCCTTTCAACCAGCACCACATGTGATTATCGGCCAGGCTGGCACAATTAACTAACTCAGCACTTAAATCAGGGACCTGGATGGATGTACTTATCCACACCTTGAGCTGAATGCCTTCAGGTTGAGGTTTACAGCAAAGTGGCATGTCCATTTGTCATGTATTAGCAGATCTGAAAGAACCTTATCACATGTCATGATGAACAACTTTATCCTGAGCATCTCTTACTTGCATGTGATCCATGAACTTCCTTCATAAACCTTTTAATCATGAAGCCTGTTTATGAGTCCTGTGTGGCCATTTCAAGGAGTCATAGAAACTAGATCTAAAAGCAGAGAATGCTGGTTGAGCGACAGAACACACAAATGGGATGGGCTGGGGGGAAACAGAACAAGACAAACAAACAAACAAAAGCAACATTTAAATCAGACAGAAGAAAGGTAAACACTCCAGTTAGGGTATAACCACCACTGTCAAAGAGTAAGAGAAATGCTCTTCTTGAGAAAGTTGTCTGGATGAGACGCCAGTGCCAACCTTGTGGTTTCCAGGCCCGAAACAAACCCTGCAGCCAGACAGACTGTCCCCACTCTGTACAGTGGTGAAAAGCCTCAAGTAAGGACACAGACTTGTGAGATGGTTTTTGCATTCGGAGACCTGACAAGAATGATAGGCACTGGATGGGGGGTTTCTGAAAGCAGATGGAGAAAGGTGCAGAGAGTAAATGGAGCCTGGATAGAACAAACAGCAAATGCCAAGGACTTATTGAAAATGCCATTGATTGCCCCTTACAAGGCTGGAGGAGAAAGTGGATCAGATGAAAGAGGGCTTGTGGAAGAAGGATAACAAAGGAGAGTGTGTGGATGCTGATAGGATTGATCCAGCAGAGAGAGAAACAGTCATCATACACGAGAAAGGTTATGTCCAGAAATAGTACTGAATGATTATTAGCTTCTAGGTGTCTGGCCCTCACCATTTTGTCCTGTTCCTTTCTGCACTCAGCCCTCAGTATCAAGAATAAAAGTACCATCAGTACACAAGGTCCCTGCTGCTTTTGTTTTATAGTAGTTTCTTTACCCCTCCCCAAAGCTCAGTGATTGATTTCATCTTGTGACGATAAAACAGATAGTGAGCCAACTAATTAACTACCTCATTTTCAGAACAAATATGATTGATCAACTTCTATATGTCATGTTTTATGCCAAATTGAATGTTAGTGAAGTGGATCATTTAAGACCATAAGACTCTTGATCCTAAAAAACTCAAATCATCAGGAGTCAAGATGCAGTAGGTTACAGCACACATCACAGTGCTTGGCCTAGTGTAATGCTCAATGAATCCTTTTTATTGGTCAAATTAGAAAGAGATGGAATGGTAAATGAATGAGTCAATTTTTAACCTTTGTCAGAGCTTGTATTCCTTTACCTCTTTTCCCTTTATCCCTTCTTTTCTTGAAGGTTCAATTTAAAAATTAATATGCAGTATACATAAATATATATAAGGAACGTTGGTGGCATAGTGTTATGCATTGGGTTGATACCAACAATTTCAGCAGTTTGAAATGAACAGCTCCTTCCTGGGAGAAAGACAGGGCTTTCTACTCCCACAAAGAGTTAAGGTCTCAGAAATTTATAGGGGCAACTCTACTCTTCTTCTATGAGCGCTCTGACACTATATACCAGTGTAGAGTATGTCTTACGTGAGGCTGCAATTTTTTTATAGGAACAGCTAGCCTCATCTTTCCTCCAAGGAGTTAGTGGTAGATTTGCGATGATGTTGCAGTTAGCAGTCCATTGCTTGCCCAACCGTGCCACCAGAACTCATCTTAAAGATTACAGCTAGACAACACTACTGGGCCATTTTATTCTATCATATGGGATCATTATGAGTTATAATTGACTGGACAGCACTTAGTAACCACATTCTGTATTGGCCACTGTGGCTTATGTGAAAGACCAAAGCAAATTGATTAACATAGAGACTTTCTCAGTTGATTCCTACTCATGACGCTATAGGACAGAAATGCTCCCTTGGGTTTTTGAGGTTATAAACCTTTCTGGAAACAAACCACCTCTTCTTTTCCCCCCGAGGATCAGTTGGTAGGATCAAACCAACAACCTTTTGGTTAGCAATCTGAGAGACTGAAGTAAAAGATGCAAAAACATAAAACAAACCCTTCTACCTGCATTACAAAGCTCACAGTCTAACAAACATTGGCATTCTCCCTGTTGTTCATATGGTTCTCTTACTAACATTTATATTTAAGCTTGTAAATTCAGGAAACATGTATATAAACAACTTAGTATGCATTGTCCAGCTTCTTGCATATATTCCCTGGCACCTTCTTTAAGATAACTCCTTACTTCACATGGGATAAATGCCATGTTGTTTTTTATATTTCCTATACTCAGCACAGAGGATCCCTGGTGATGTAGTGGTTGTCCATTGGGTTGCTGAGCTCTGGTAGCTGTTAGAAACCACTGGCTGCTCTGACAGATGAAGGTGGAGCTTTCTACTCCCACAAAGAGTTACAATCTTGGAAGCCCACAGGGGCAGTTCTATCCTGTCCTTTGGATGGCCATGAGCTGGTCGGCATCCACTTGTCCATGGCAATGAGTTTGAGATAGTTTAGAGTTTGATACTCAACGCAGGGTCTCACATATCATTGGCACTTAAAGGTTCTTGTTGAATGGATAGTGACCCCTTGGATCATCCTCCTAAGTACCCAGGAAAGACGTTTTAATTATCTTTTACAGTGAAAGAGTTCGAATGTGACCAGTTATCATTTGGGTTGTATTCCATGTGTCAACTTCACCTGACAGGGGATGTCAGCCTCCAGCCTGGTGGGCAGAACTATCCAGTAGCCACACCTGACTGAGAAGAAAGGAGGAAGCAAGGATGGGCACCCCTCAGCATCATTAATCCTCACAGCCTGCAAAGTTAGCATTTTCTTTCTATTTCATAATGAGTACATTAAGGGAAAGTGATCTCTGCTAGTGCTGTATTGGCCTGCCAACGTCAAGGTCAGTGGATCAAACTCAGCAGCGGTTTCTAAGGAGCAAGATGAGCCTGTCTGCTTCCAAAAAAGATCTGTAGTCGTACAAACACTATATCAGGTAGCTATTAGTAAGAATAGACTGGATGGCAGTGGTTTCAGGCTAGAGAATTGGAGTATTTTAGCAGAGGGCCATAACAGGTAGAACGTTAATTTGGAGCTGAAATTAATACCTTTGAAGCTGCAACAATGGACAGACTGCATCTGGGTTCTTCCTGCACTGAGGGAAATTTTTGTTATTTTCAAAATTCAGTGAGATAAACATGGATGTGATGCTCAAATCTCAGTGCTAAAGAAGTCAGAAGCAAGGTGTTTCCTTACACATCACCAGAATGTAGGAACTTCTAACTAGTTCCTATTGCTGTAACCTTTCATGCCTGAGAATTTCCTGGAACATCAGGCATAGCAAATGATCAAAGCAGACGTTCTCAGGTTGGAAAGGACAAGGCCTCCCCTGGACCATCCCCCACAGCCCTGGAATATCTCCTAGAAACCCAGGATTGCACTTTGAATTGTTTATGTCATAAGCCACTTCACCCTCCTTCTGCAGGTGAGAAACTAGGTCCTAGAAAGGCATCAATGATGGACTGGTTTGCAGTAAAACCAGCATCACATTGCTGGCCTTGTGATTGATTCCCCACCCCATGGCTGTTTCTAATACACAGGTGTTAAGATATTTTCAAAAATCCTCTCTGACTTTGAGGCTTCAGGCATCTCTGGAATCACAGCTGAATTATGTGGTGCATATGAGATTTCCTAAAAATCCCAAAGAAAACAAAAGGACATTGGAAATGCTCTGTGTGATTGACTGCAAACAATTGAAATTCTTCTCAGCTAAATGTCGGGCTGAAAAGGCCAAGACAAGCACAGTTTTGGAAAGAGGAGAAATGAAAAGTCAAGTCCAAAAGCTTTGCAGATGTCGATATTCTGCTGAAGACTTAGTTCCAGAAGAATAGAAAAGCAATGGTCGCTGAGCACGTAGTCACGTTTGGTTCCAGTGCAAATGCCCAGGCTGCCTCTGGCTCAGCCTAGTGTGTTCCATGAATATTTCAGAACTTCCTATGGAGTTCAAGGACTTTAGAGGTCACTGAGTCCCATCTACTGCTTCATGCCAAAGTCCCTCCTACAGCAACTAACAATCAAACTTTCATGCCTTTCAGGGTATTCTGACTGCTGGAAAGAGCAATATAAGACAGATCTAAAAATGAAGGGAGGAAGGAGGTACATGTATACACACACACACACACACACAAAGAGGGGGGGGAGAGACAGAGGGAAATACACATAGAGAGAGACAGAGATATAACCTAACCCATGGGAGAAAGGCCTGGTGATTTCCCCCTTAAAGATTATAGCCAAGAAAATGTTATGATGAGAGTCTCAAACTGAGAAATAGAGACTCCCACCCCTAATCTCAATTCAAGACTTTAAATTAATTTTATTTTAACTGTGATTAAAATATGCACAGCAAAATAAAAGAGCTCTGGTGACCTAGTGGGATATGCTTTGGGTTGCTAGCAGAGCCAGCAATTCTAAACCAGTCATTCTTCAGGAGAGAGATGTGGCTTCCCTTAAAGAATGACAGTCTCTCAAGCTCTGTCCTTGAGAGGCCATTCCATCTTGTCGTATGGGATTTCTATGAGTCCAAATCAACAACCTGGCAGTGAGGTTGAATAGGCACATCAACACAAGCTTCAAATTAAGAGTTCCTACACAAATTGTTCGGTTGCATTCTTCAGATTATGTCGCCATTCCTGTTTCCCTCATTCGTTTGGACCTGCAGCTTTCTATACCTGTAAAGAGTGGCAGTCTTGGAAACTCCCGGGGCAGGCCCGCCTTGTCCTGCAGGGTGGCTCTGAGTTGCTGTCTACTGGATGACCATGAGTTTGGCTCTTGCTTTGGCCTCACTGCACTCATCTATGCTTTAGAGTTACCGATGTCCAATTAGTCTCACATCATTAGTGTTTTGGTTTTTTTTTTTGAGACAAGTATGAAACTTGAGTGATAGTCTTTAATATCTGAGCTAATTTTTTCTTGTTTTTTCTCCCCCTTTTTTTAAAAGAGGAGTTCAGGTAATAGTGTCAATTCAAAGTTTGGAAAGTATCTCAGGGATATTGTCCCATGGTCAGCTTCAATTCATTCAGTAAGCCTGCTTTCCTTCTAAATTTAAAGTTCTGCCTCATTTTTTATGTCTTTTCTATTAGTAGCTCAGATTAAATGCTCAGTAATGATAGACGGATACCACCCATTTCTTCAAGTCTTATGTTGCAGGAGGCACCGGTTCATGCAGGCAATTAGTGCTATAGTCCAGTTGCTTCTCTGCTTTCTGAGGTTCTTTCTTACTCTGTTGCTTTAAGTGTACACACATTTGAACATCCCATACACTATTCTCCCAAAGAGAAGGAAGAACATAAATATATATATATACATACATACATACATACATACATACATACATACATTAGGACAGTCAACTGGATTGCCTCATTCTCGGACTTCAAACCATGGAAATTAGTGCCTGGAGGTGTTAGGTCTAAGCAGCTATAAACTTTTTGCTGTGGTTGTTCTAAAATTATATCACATTTAATTTTCCAATTTGATTCCAGAATGTGTCATCAGGGTAACCGTAGTGGTACAATAGTTAAGATTCTAACTCAGAGGTTGAAGGTTCAAATCCACTCAATGGCCTTGTGGCAGAAAGATATGGCAGTCTGCTTCTGTAAAAGCTCCAGCCCAGAAAGTCCTATGGGGAAATTCCACTCTGTCAAATGAGTCCATTATGAAATAGAATCAACTTGGTAACGCCTAACAACAACAATGACTACCTATTCATAATGGGAGGAGGAGCAAGATGACAGGAATGTATAAAAAAAGTATCCTATTCATCTACACTAGAAGGAAAACCTTTTCTTAAAAATAGAAATGTTCCTGGAGAAGAATTTGAAGGATATGTGTCCCACATCTGTTCTTTAAATAGATCAATGTCTCTTATTTTCCTTCACTCCTATTCAAATACAAACTTGGATTCATGGTCTACTTCTCTAACAGGTTTAGTGAACCAATAGGTAACATTCACGGACCAATCGGTAACTATGGACCAATAGATAGCAAAGGAACAGTAGGCAGCATGAAGATTAGCGGAGAAAAGATTGAAGTTGTCAAGGATTTCTTCTTGCTCAGATCTACAACCAATGCTCATGAAGCAACAGTCAAGAAGGCAAAAGGTACATTGCACTAGATAAACCAGCTACACAAGTCTTCTCTACAGAATTGAAAAGCAAGGATGCTACTGAATACAAAGGCACACTTGAACCAAGCCATTGTATTTTCCATGAGCACTGATTGTGTCATTAGTTGATGAGCTCTAATTGGCTGTACAATGTTTTCAAATAAATGTTCTTGTTGTTGCTGTTAGTTATCATCCCATCAATTCCAACTCATAGCTGCCTATGAGCAATATAGTGAAAAACTGTGTAGTTTTGCACCAAGCTCACAATTGTTCTTATATTTGAGCCCATTATTGCAGCCACTGTGTCAATCCATCTAGCCTAGGGTCTTCTTTTTTTGTCTCCATTGTCCCTTTACCAAATATGCAGCCATTCTCCAGGGACTTCTCTCTCCTGACATGTCCAAAGCATGTAAGATGAAGTCTGGCCATTCTTTGCCTTGAGGAGCACTCGGGACGTACTTCTTCCAAGAGAGATCAGTGTCCTTTCACAGTCTTTGGTACTTTCAGTATTCTTCCCCAGCATCCCAATTCAATCTTTGTTGTTCAGTGCCCAACTTTCACATGCTTCTGAGGCAATTGGAAATACCCTGGCTGGCATCAGGCTTGCACCTTAGTCCTGAAAGTAGCATCCTTGTTTTTAATATTTGAAAGAGGTCTTGTGTAGCAGATTTACCTAATGCAAATCATCTTTTGATTTCTTGATTGCTGCTTCCATGAGCACTAATTGTGGATCCAAGAAAGACAAAATCTTTGAAAAGTTCAACCTTTCTTTCCATTGATCATAATGTTACTCATTGGTCCAGTTTGAGGCGTCTGATCTTCTTTACATTGATTTGTAAACCACACTGAAGGCTGAAATTATTGATCTTCATCAGTAAGTGCTTCAAGTCCTCCTCACTTTCAGTAAGAAAGTTTGGGATCTTCAGATCCTAGTTGTTAATAAGCCTTCTTCCAATCTAGATGCCACACTCTTCTTCATATAATTCAGTTTCTCTGATGATTTGCTCACATGCAGATTGAATAAATATGGTGAGAACATATAAATCTGATGCTCGCCTTTCCTGATTTTACCTTTGCAGTATCCCATGGTTCTATCTAAACACCTGCATCTTGATACATGTACAAAATCCGCACGATAAAAATGAAGTGTTCAGAAATTCCAATTCTTCCAAAGGGTATCTATAGTTCTTTATGATTCACAGAGTCAAATGCCTTGGCATTGTCAATAAAATTCTAGTAAACATCTTTCTTGTATTCTCTGCTGTCAGTCAACATCCATTTGATATCAGCAACGATATCCCTTATTTCATGTCTTCTTCTGAATCAGCCTGAACCCCTGATCGCTCCTTGACAATGTATTGTTACAACTGTTGTTAGATGTTCTACCTTCCTGTGATCTAAATGTATTATTCTATAAGTTGAGCATTCTTTTGGGTCACCTTTCTTTGGAATGAATGCATATATGGATGTCTTCCTGTGAATTGGTCAAGTAGTCATTGTCCAAGCAAGGATGAGTCCGTGCTTCCAGTTCTTAATACCTCGTTGAAACATTTCAATTAGGATTCCATTAATTCCTGGAGGCTTGTTTTTAGCTAATGCTTCCCATACAGTTCGGATTTCTTCCTGAAGTATAATTGGTTCTTGACAAAACTTGGAATAGTTGACACTCTCGTGGTTCTTTCGGAAACTCTGTGTGCTCTCTCCGTTTTCTCTTGATGCTTCCTGCATAGGTCAATGGCTTGCCCATAGAATCTTTCAAGATTGTCATGGGAGGTTTGAAGGTTTTTCTTGAGTTCTTTCAGTTTAAAACATGCTGAGTGTGTTCCTCCTTTTTGTCTTCTATCTAGGTCTTTGAATATTTCGATCTAATATTTTACTTTGTGTTTTTGAACTGCCCTTCAAATGTTGTTCTCTGACTTCATCATTCCTTCCATGTGTCTTAGCTACTCTACGATTAAGAGCAAGTTTCAAGGTATGTTCTTACCATCACTTTGAAATGTTCTTTTTTCTTATCTCTGTAATGACCTTTCACTTTCTTCAAGAGTTATATTCTTAATGTCATCAGGTCTTCTGTCACTAAAGCTCAATGCAGCAAGTCTGCTCTTGAGATGCTCTTGAAATTCAGGTGCGACAGACTCAAGGTTGTATTTTGGTTTGGACTTGCTTTTGTTCTTCAGCTTCAACCTGAACTTACATGTGAGCAATCAATGGACGGTTCCACAGTCACCTCCCAGGTTCACTTGCCACAATCTCAGCCCTCACAGAAATGGCTCCAGGGCTGAGTTTTCAAGAAGATTGTATTGGTGGGACTCATTATTCTTTAAGTAGCTTTATGATCCAGAAATCCAATGATTGTGAAGCACAGTATAAATAGCAAAATGGGATTTACTCACACACAGTCATCACCATTATTAAAAAATCAAAATACACAGTGTATTAGGTCAATGTGCTGCACAAGAACTCTTTCAAGTATTGAAAAGCAGGAATGTTACTTTGAGAACTAAGGACATTGGATATAAAAGGCCAGCGTAGAATTGATGCATGTGAATTGTGGTGCTGGAGAAGAATTTTGAGAGTACCATAGACTGCTAAAAGGACAAACCAATCTGTTTTGGAAGAAGTATGGCAGAGTTCTCCTTCAAGGCAAGAATGGTGAGCCTTCATGTTACATACCACATATACTCGAATATAAGCTGACCCGAATATCATACAAGGCACCTAATTTTACCACAAAACTGCATTAAAATGTGCTGCAAAACTTGGCTTATACATGAGTATATATGGTAGTTTGGATATGTTGTCAGGCGATACCAGTCCCTGGTGAAGGACATCATGTTTGGTAGAGTGGCAAGGCAGTGTAAAGGAGGAAAGCCCCAAATGAGACAGGTTGACAAAGTGGCTGCAACGATTGGCTCAAACATAGGAACAATTGTGAGGATGGTGTAGGACCAAGAAGTGTTTCATTCTACTGTACATCAGGTTACTATGGCTTTGAAATGACTCCATAGCACACCTAGCAACAACAAAAACAATATACCCACTTCATCCACAACTGAACCGACCTACTTTTCTTAGTGGCTATACTCTCAGATAGGCTCTATATAGAAATATCTAATGTTCAGCAATATTCATTATTCTTTTATTAGATCTTGTTAAAAGAAGACATTAGCACT
>NW_022111370.1:9105784-9106853 GCF_000313985.2 Echinops telfairi
CCTGTTTGCGTAGGCTTAGGACACACCCCACACTAATACTGATGTGTTAGCATAATAAAGAAAATCCCGAAAGGGATCTTATTTGCAGCTATTGGCTGATAATTTCAACTCCAATGAAACAGGATCCGGGTACTAAGTCCAGTGGAAGAGGCAGACCACAAAAAAGAAATCATGAAATAAGAGATTAGTTTGCATTTGGGTGAGTGCTCAGATTTCTCTGAAATTCTGTTAACAGAAGAGAGAAAAACCAAAGCTGCGTTGGTGAGATTTTATTTAAACCCTAACAAGTGAATAGGACTTGGCCAGTACAAAGGAACATGATGATCCCAGAGGTAACAGCACCTTAAGACTTCATAAGACAGGGTGGAGCATGGTATCTTCCATGGGAGGCTGTCTGGAGGGGTTGCGTGCCCAACCATGAACAGGTGAGCACTGTGTTTGAGTCTGGGTGGGTGATTCTGAAAGACTTTGCCGGTTGTATTGTGGGTTCATGTCCTGAGGAATTAGTGGTGCCAATGAGATTTGCAGCTCAGCTTTTGGAACCTGCATCCTTCTGAGGATCCACTAGTTTTCCTGTATTTCCTGGTGAGAAGGCTCTCTCTGTCAGACACTGCTAACAGCTATATGTGTAGTGCAATAAAGACATAGCTGCTGCTCTTCAAAGGATTTACAGTCTAAGAGGGGAAGCAGGTGAGTAAAAAATCAGTGCTTCTCAGGTGCCTCTAGCATTATTCCCATCTTTCATTGTCTCCTAGTGCTACTCTTTAGATTTCCAATCCTCTGTGTTTCCCTACAGACATATGGAAACACCTGTCAAGCCTCAGAGACTTCTGTGATCAAAAACAGTTGTTCATATATGTTCTATACAAATATATATATAACTAATTCAACAAACTGTTTAAGCTAACAGTCATAGAGCTATAGAATGCAAGGCCAATGAAATCTTCATCGTAAATACCTAGTTTCAACAGCATAATTCACCAAAGATCTTTATTTTGAACTTAAAAAAAATATGATATTCAAATGGTGGGAACTCCATTGTGCGTGTGCATGTGTGTGTGTGTGTGTG
>NW_022111370.1:9108182-9110022 GCF_000313985.2 Echinops telfairi
TTTTTTTCTATAGCACTGTCCTTGTAAACTGTGTTCAACATCACAAGAGTTTCTGCGTCATTTATCCTGAACAGGAAACAAAATTTCACAGCTGTAAACTCTTCTCTTATATTTGCCATCACAAAAACAAAAAACGAGGCTTGAGCAAAGCTGCTTTAATGAAAAAAATTCACTGTGATAAGAGAGAACCTTCTCAGGTGACACCACTGGGTGCACTAACTCAGAGTTGCCCGATGTTTGCCTAACAGGAGAACTGAGTACTACGAAAGCTCCACTCCACCCAGCACAATTCTGGATTTTTTTGGTCCCCCTCCTATATCACCTGTCTTCTCCCACCTGACTGCACAGCCCTGTTTGCGTAGGCTTAGGACACACCCCACACTAATACTGATGTGTTAGCATAATAAAGAAAATCCCGAAAGGGATCTTATTTGCAGCTATTGGGTTAAAATTTCAACTCGTTTTGGTGTGGCATCATGAAGGATTATAAGAGTATTTTCGTCTGTATGCATTTAAAAGAAAAAATATATAAGCTATAATCTAGTCTTGTTATCTCTTTGTCATTTTAAGGTCCTGGAAGACTCAAATATTGGCCAAAATTTTGGACCCTGAAAAGCAAGTGGCAGCCAAACGATCACAAGTTTTGACCCACAGTCTCTATGCACAGGCTCAATGTAAATTGAGAGGAAAGGACAAACTTTACGGGCACAATGTGGCTAAGCCCATTAGAATGGCAATACTTGAACATCTCTTTCCTCTGAGCCTACACTTTTTCTAGCAGCATATACTTTGCACTCAAGGAAATGTATTTTTAATCTTCGCTATGACACATCTCGGCTCTATAGCCTTTGGTTACTTGTGTCGAGAGTAGCATACATCAAGACCCAATGGTACTGAAGGAAGATGTCCAAAGTGCATTGAAGGCATTCATTAAAAACAAACAGACAACAACAACAACAACAACAACAAAAAACCCTCCAAGAATTAATGCATTACCAATGCAAAAGTTTCAACAAGCTGATGAAGCACTGGAAGCACTCACTCGTGTATGCCAAGACTTTTGAAAGACAGATACTTGGCCAAGCGACTTGCTGTGATCCATAGTTGTGCCCATTGCAAAGAAAGGTGACCCAATACAAAGCAGAAATTATCCAAAAATTATCATTAATGTCAAATAAAAGTAGAATTTTGTTGAACACAATTGGACAAAAATTGCATCAGTACGAGGAGCTTCCAGAAATTCAAGCTGGATTCAGATGGATCTTGGGTGAAATAAGAATATATCTGCATGATGTTTACTTTGGACGTATTGACTATGCAAAGATATTTGTTTGTGTGAAGAATCATAACTCACTATGGGTACCATTGAACAGGTAAGGAATTACAGAATACTTTGTTGCATTCATGTGGAACCTATACATGAACCATAAGGCAGTCATTTGAACAGGGCAAAGAAATACTTCATCGTTTTAAACCAGGAAAGACATACATCAGGGTTACATCTTTTGCCATACATATTCAACTTGTATACTGAGCAGGTAATCCTATAATCTGACCTAAATGAAGAACTTGGCATCAGAGATTGTTGCTGTTGTTGGTAGGTACGATCAAGTCAGTTCTGATCCGTGTAGCCTAGGGACAATAGAACAAAATATTCCTGGTCTTGTGACATCCTCACATCGTTCCTGGGCTTGAGACCATTATGGTAGTGACTGTGTCGCTCCATCTTATTGAGGGCCTTACTCTCTCTAGCTGGTCGTCCACTTTGATGAGCATGATATCCTTCTACATGGACTGCTCTCTCTTGTCACATGTTCCAAGTAGATAAGATGAAGTCTTG
>NW_022111370.1:9112587-9114051 GCF_000313985.2 Echinops telfairi
GGGCAACATTGGGTTGGGATGTTTTCGTGATGCACACTTTCTTTACATAAAACTCTCTTATACATGAGTTGCTGTGGATTTGTTTCTCTAAAGTACCTAGACTAATACAGTGGGGCAGGAGGAAAGTAAAAGGAAATAGAGGAAAGAAAAACATTTATAGAGATAAAATCATAGGCACATACATATGTAAATATATTTTATGTAATGATAGGGATATAGATCTATGTACATATATTTATATGGTAAGTATTAAGATTGCAGACAGACATTGGGCCTCTACTCAAGTACTCCCTTAATGCAAGACCACTTTCTTCTAATAATCTGGCATTCCGTGATGCTCACCTTTCCAACACAATCGCTGAAGGCAAAATGGGTATACAAGCTAATGTGGTGAAGAAAGCTGATGGTGCCCAGCTATTATAAGATATAGCATCTGGGGTCTTAAAGGCTTGAAGTTAAATGAGCAGGCATTTAGCAGAGAAGCAACAAAGCCTACATGATTGAAGCACGCCAGCCTGTGTGATCACGCAGTGTCAACAGGATCAATTATCAGGCATCAGAAAACCCAAAACAAACAATCATATGGATGGGAACGAGGAAGGTTGAAGTAGAGACCCAAAGCCAAGCTGTAGAAATTTGGACCTCCCCTCACAGAGGGGTCACAAGGAAGGGATGAGTCCACCAGGGTATAGTATAGCATGGACAAAACACATAACATTCCTCTAGTTCTTTAAAGCTTCCTCTCCCCCACTATTATGACCCCAGCTCTACCTTACAAATCCAGCTAGACCAGAGCATTTACTCTCTTACAGATCAGAGCTCTCAACACATGGAATCCAGGACAGATAAACCCCTCAGGGACAGAAATAGGAGTAGTGATACCATGAGGGGAGGGAGAAGGTGAGAGGAAAAAGGGGAGGAAGGGGTCTCAAGGATTGACGTATACCCTACACCGTGGGAGAAATGAACAACAGAGAAATGTGGGTGAAGAGAGACAGCAGACAGTGAAAGATATGAACATAATAATACTTTATAATTTATCAAGGGTTCATGGGGATGGGAAGTTGGGGGAAGGAAGGAAAACAGAGGAGCTGATACCAAAGGCTCAAGTAGAAAGAAAATGTTTTGAAAATTATGGGCAACAAATGTACAAACGTGCTTGATACAATTGATGTATGGATTGTTATAAGAGTTGTAAGAGTCCCCAATACAACGATTTATGCAAAACATAAACAAAACAAAAAATGGATTTACAGCTTGGCAACCTTAATAGTGTTGGTATGAATCTAAAATCATTCAATGGCATAAAAAAGGGTTATCAACTCTCAACTTTGATTAAGCTAAATTTTTAATAGATAGGTTGTCAATGAATTCTTTTACCTTTGCTAGGCATGTACAGTGAACCCTCGTTTATCGCGGTTAATCGGTTCTAGACCCTACCATGATAAATGAAATTCTGTGAAG
>NW_022111370.1:9115819-9154343 GCF_000313985.2 Echinops telfairi
ATGTACAAATGTGCTTGACACAATCTATGCATGTATGTATGGATTGTGATAAGAGCTGTACGGGCACCCCGAAAAATGATAAAAATAAAAGAATTATTTTACCTTTGCATTCATTAATTTGCTCATTCACTCTCTTAATCCATAATCCATGTATTGCTTTATTTTTATAGTAATTTTTATGAATGTGATCAACTTGAAAAAAGAATATGATGACTTTCTAGTTATCTTTATTGATTCTATTTTTAACATGAGCCTAAGGACCAAGTGGAAAAGTAACATAAACAAATAAAATTAGTCTGATTTATTGATAATTTTCCTTTTTTGATAAACTTCATGGGTCAAAGAATTTTTTCTTTCATAGATTATTTTGTAAGCTCTCTATGTGGAACAGATGCATCATTTCCTGAATTAAAATACATCCTTAGGGACTCGTAGGCGTATTCAGTGCTTTGTATAAATTGCTTGCATTCTCCACACTTTTTGAAAGATGAAGCCTTTCATCGGTGAGGTTTAGTGAGTGTTCTGGTTACCTGCCAGTTTCAAAGCTAGGTCGGCCTGACTCCGTAGTCCCCCAGGATGTCCAGTTACCCTCCCCTTCCTCCAAGAAAGAACCCAGAATAGTGAGCCAGTGACAAGGGAGCCGAGCTGTGCTGAGGGTCACTCTGAATAGCTTTCAGAATAGGAAGGTGGCCTCTGAGTCACAGGCAGGTGGGAAGCTCAGTGGAAGCAGTAGGTTTGTGTCACATCAGAACTATAACATCTCCCTTCATTAGTGGTGAAGACAAATATTGTTGGATTAAATGATTCTTCACCTGGATTGTGATATTAGCAGATGATGGGTGAGGTGAGGGAACAGAAAGCAAGAGCAAGCAGGAGGAGAAAAACAAATTATGATGGAGGCGGATAAGCGAAAATGGGAAGGGAGAATTTGAAGCAAGAAGGAGAGAAGCAAGGATTTAACGATTGAAGCATGTGTTGCACTGACCATTGGGTATTAACCCATAATTCCAATGAAAATGCTGCCACTCGAGATCCTGTTGACATCAACGCTTCCAGGCACAAAATAATAATAATAGTAAATGGAGAGGTGAGAGTTGCTTAGCAAAGGCACCTGAAATTAAACTGCCTAAGTTTACCCAATGAGTCTTGCCTTCTGGTGTCTATGCATTGACACAACTCCCTCCCTTTGGCTGAAGGTTATCCTGTTTCCAACAAATAAAATCTTGCAAAAATGATATGGTGCCCACAATTTAGAAAAGAAAAGTTGCTATCCAGTTTTGCTTTTATCCCAACTCATGGTACCCATGTCTTTCAGATTTGACCTGTGCCATCTTCAATGGCTGCTCTGGAGGGCTACGAAAGTCGGCATCAGGCAATGGGCTTGCTCTTAGAGCTGTTTTGGACATAGATTCCCAGATCTTTCTTCTGTCGGGGTGGGGGGTGGGGCAGTAGGTGGATTTAAGCAGCTATCCTTTCAATAAGCAGCTGAGTGTTCAACTGGCCACCTGAGGACACCTCTATTGTGCAATAAAGATTCTATCTTGATAGCAGAATCACACCAGTCATTCTTTTTGCTGGCTTGACGAAATAAATGGCCGTGCTGGTGAGCCCCATGTGGCAAGAAACAATAGGTGGCCTGCAGGAAGGAAGAGTGGCTTCCGCATTCTGCATGTGATCTCTAGGTCCAGAAGTCCCTCTCTGACCAGAAGTTAGAAAGGCAGTGGGCTCCTAGTTCTTCAGATGCAAAGAACTCAATTCCACACTCTGAGTGAGCTTAGAAGGGCATTCTCCTTCAGTGGAGTTTCCACTTGGGAAAGCAGCCTAGCCAACACAGTGATTGCATCTTTGTAAGACTCTATTGCTATCAACCTGGACTCCTTATCACATAAACTATGAGCTAATGCATGTGGACTTCAGGAAGCTGTTGCGTTTGTGGTAATATTTTAACACAGTATAGAAAACGAATACAGAGGCCTTGAATAAGTTCCCCAGTTTCTGTGCCTTACTTCTTTCTTCTCTAAAATGGAAACAATCATATTAGTCACCTCATAATATTCCTGAGTAGGGTGATGATAAGAGATTTATCAAATAATGGTGTCAGGACCTAAGAGAGTAACATCAGCTTATCAATTATAATTATCAAGGACACACATCAGCACCTTTGACATGATTTAACACTTCCTTCTCTCCTTTGGATTTTATAATATTTCATTCTTCTGATGTCTGTCCTAGTTTTGCCATGATTATACAATATCCTTCACACTTATTTTCCTTAGTCCTTCCTAAGAATTTTGCCCCAGTGTCTGCGTAGCCTTCTTCATCTTTCTAAGTGCTCAGGGGAAAAACAATCCCTTTCTCCTGCCTTGTAGTTTTCTCAGTACTTCCAAAGTCTATCCCCTGGAGATCTTGATTGAGTGGCGACTGCTGAACACGAGTGATAAACTCCCAAAACAAAGAGATGAACTTCAGTGAAAATTGTATTTTAGACCCCCCCAGTGTACCAGAGACACGGTGCCAGGGATCTTCCTATTTTATAACTAATCGACACAGCCAGCCTGTGAGATTTGTGTTATTGGCACAAAGAAAGAACCGGGGATGGTCACAGAGGAAGCAGCAGCATGAGTAACGGAAATTGTGCTATCTTGGAGACACACCTGGTTCAGAATTTGCCTCTGATGCTTGCTGGTTGTTTGACCTTGGGCATATTGCTTGACCTTTCTGAGCTTCTGTATTCTCATATCTTCACGAGGACAGTGGTTCCCATCCTAGAGAGTTTTGAGGATCAGACAGCACATGTGCATGTCAGAAGCTCAATGCCTGATAGATAGATTGTCTCAAGTCCTATTGTTTCAGGGGTTCCTCTTCAGGTGTCCTGACCACTCATCTGATTCCTTTTACCCAGCTATACATTTTCCTGGGATCATGTGAGTTTGTTAAAAACAAGTGTGGACTAAGTGACATTTAGGGTCCCTTATGAGATTTCATCAATTGGTGATTTTTTGAAGTAGAGTATGGAATAATATGGCCAATAAATATATCTTAAATCCAGTAGTATGTTTCTAATATAAATATTATCATGTGTTTTCTGAGACCTATTCCTTAAAATATATTCCTGGAGAAGGACATCATGCTGGATAAAGTAGAGGGCAGTGAAAGAGAGGACGACCCTCAAGGAGATGGACTGACATGGTGGCTTCAACAATGGATTAAATACAGGAATAATGGTGAGGATGTTGTAAGACCCAGTGGTGTTTTGCTTTGTTGCACACAGGCTCACTATGAGTCAGAATCAACTCAACAATACCTAACAACAATAGCAAACATGGATATTCTCATCGTCATTTGGGCCAAATGCCATTTCTCTCCTCACGACATAAAACTGACATACAACAACAAAATATTAGAAGTAAAAAATATATATATTTGGACTCCATCTGACTAGTGTATGCTCTATATCGCCTTCCTAGAGATTAGAACACAGTTGATTTCCTCACAACAGACCAGTTAGTTGTTCCCTCACAGCTCTTCTAATGAGCTTGAGATAAATTAATAACTGTTTTTTAATAATTAACATTAGCCTTCTGCTATGTCAAGCAATCACTGACCTTACTGCCTGACCCTACAGCATGTTTCCTCCTCTGTACCCACTGAGCACTGGGCTTTTCTGAGGGATGCTCTGATCTTCAAAATGTTTCTTTTTATACTTTGTGCTTAGGTGCTTCTCTGTGTGAGGTATTGGAGTAGTATGTTTCTGAAGATATTCAGGAAGCAGTCCAAATTGCAAAAAATTGCGGCTGGGATGACAGTCAGTAAAATTGCACTCATAAATGATATAATAAATTGAATGGAAATGAGGGGGAGAGAAAAGAGAGAACCAGAGAACGAATTAGAATAGCCAGCGTCTTGGTTATTTAACACGATGTAGAGTCTGGACGGCTGTTTAGGGTGTCATCCCGTGTATATGCTCAACAAATACTGTGTTGTCCTTAAGTGCCATTGAACTGATTTTGACTCACACTGAGCCTGTCTATAACAGATGGAACTCTGCCTGGTACTGCATTATTTTCATAATCTTTCAAATGTTTGAACCTGTTATTGATATTCTTAGGGCTAAGTAAACACCAACCTAGTGGTAAAATCTTATAGCACTTTCGTGTTGAACATATATTTGTTTAACATGGGTAATATCAATAAAGATCCCCTGTGATGCAGTTAGTTAAGCATTGACTTGCTAATTAAAAAGGTAATAGTTTTATTATTATTAATTGGGAGTTAGTACGTGTGTTAGACAGAGTCCGACAGTTCCCAGCACAAGTGATGTATACACCAGCAGTGTGGTGAAACAGGTCTCTAAGGAACCTCAAAATATAGCGACATGTTCCACAGGTTGGGTGTCCCACAAGCAGTGTAGCTCACAAGTTGAGGCAGAGAACTAGCTACTGGTTCAATCATCAGAGAGCAAGAGACAGAAAGGCGAGGCTTGCTGAGCCATTTATCCCTTTGCCTTTCAATTAAACTGTGACCGTATTAATCCCACATGTGTTCACTGGCCAGGTTGGCACAATAAACCTACCTATCACAATACATGTAACATATCATTCCATAGTTCAATCACATCCAGCATAATTGTATGTTTGCTACCACAATCAGTTTCCAAACATTTCTTATTTACATGGACTGCTTGACATTGTCTCCCCCCACCCCCCATTGTACTCCCCTCCCCCCGAATCCCTTTTCTACTTGCTGTCTCTAGTGGTTCTTCAATCCTGGGTTTCATATACTGATAAACAAAAGAACATATAACACAACTTCAAGAGGGTGACCCCCAGTGACCTAACTTCTCTGAGATACCCCCTAATATGTCAAACAAACACCAAACAAATCCATACAAACCAAAAATATAGAAAATGTTGGAAACCAAGTCAGGTCCAGCCTGCATCGTAGGGAAGATCTGCTGACAAAGTTTTAACTGTTCAAGTCAAATGTATGCCTTTGATCTTCTACACTCAACTCTCTAATGCACTCTGTTTAGTGATCACTTCCTTTCCTCCTATTTCTCAGTTGTGGGTAGAGGGAGTTCACCGAGGCTTATTCCTGTGTAGTTCCACAAATGGATCTTGGGTGTCCACTGTCACCCACCGCCTTCTGCAAACCAGATTCTCACCCGTAGGCTCTGATACTAATTCCTCCTTCGATTTTGGATTATATTATTGACATTGACGTCGCCATTTTTCTAGGTGTAAAAGGATTCTTTAGAGAACACATTTAAAGGATCCTTGTTGGAGAACCCTATACATTAACCGGAATTCACCTTAACCACACCGGTAGCAGATTAAAGAAACTGAACTAGTCTTTTGAACGTCTCTGTACATACAGCTGACGAACACTTGGGTGAGAAAAAGCAGATGGCTGCTTTTCCCAGTGTTACGGACTTTGGTTCAAATCTTTTGCTTCTAAGGTTGTCCAATAATTGGCAGCATAAGATCTATAGATATTTTCTATTTTCATATTGTCAAAGTATGTCTTAACTCTGCAGGCATTAATTTGACTTAGTGAATGAATGTCATCAAAAAATGTGCCTTGTTTTTAGCCCTCAGTGTTTTCTTAAGCAGAATTCAGTCACTTAGGTTTCTAATCTGTAGAAGTAAACATGACATGCATTTATGTCCAAAAAGCTTTCCTATGTATGTACATTTTCTTTTTCTCATTAGTATTTTCAATTATATACGATTGACTAGATGAATGATAGTATTATTAGAATCATCAGACGTCTCCTTAGTTACCAATTTTGTTTCTCAAGAAATGAATTTTTATCTCTATAGTAGACTAGGAATATGTGTGTGTATATATAAGTATATGTGTACATTAAGGTGACCAGACATCCTGCTTTTGGCGGGACAGTCCCGATTTTCAACAATTTGTCCTGCATCCCAAGGCGTTTTTAAAAAATCCCGATTTTTGGAAAGAATGCATGACAAACTAGGGTATACAGTTTTCAGCTGCCATGTGGCTATTTCGCCAGGATATGAGTTTTAGCAATGGTGTCCTGCTTTTGTCCCGCTTTACCAATGTTAAAATCTGGTCACCTTAGTATACATATGTATGTATGTGTGTATATATATATGTATATATATATATATATACATATACATATATATATATCTTACACATATAAATAGAGTTTGAACTCACGCCTATCCTTAAGATCTAATCTAAGAACAATTGGTCCTTACGACACGGCCCTGGTGGGTACTCACCTTCATGAAGCCACCCCTGAAAATAGGGGCACAATGATGGGAGAACTCTTCTTGATATGTTCAAACTATTGAATTGTGTGATATGTGGATTAAGTGCCAATAAACTGTTAAAAAATATCGGTACTATATAGAAAGGTATAGTGATGCAATCAGATCGTGCCCAGCTATCAGACAGTACAGTGTCTGAGGTCTTAAAGGCTTGTCTTAAAACAATCAACTATTTTTGATGTCAACTAAATTCACAATCACCGAGTATTCCAGTCTGTGTCATACAAGGATTGTAAGTAATAAAATCCAAAGTCGGAGGAGAAAATTGTATTAGAACTTCAATTTTGAATATCCAGTTTGCCAAAGGCGAGGATGACAGTAAAACCCCAAAATCCATTAACAGAGTCCCTTGGGTCAAGGTTCCCCTGAACTCCCTTGGGCCATTGATGAAGGAGGCGAATGGTGTTGCCTATAGACAGAGTGCATTGGGAAGAGGATGACTGCAGAGATATTTAGTTTAAATTCTACATCTTACCCTTTGTTTTCCTTTTTGACTAATTTATAAATTGTTCTAGTTTTTATTATTTTCTGCTTATTTTGAATTGAGGTTATTATATAAATAATACCTGAGTAACATAAATATATATCTCTATATATAGATTTTTAATTAAATTAATCTTTTCATTGGGTAGGGGGCCTCTTAAATATATTATACAAACCATACATCCATTATCCCAAGTGGACATGTGCAATTACTGGCATTAAAGATTCCAAACATTGTCTTTCTCCTTGAGCCCTTTAATATCTGCTCCTCTTTTTTCCCCTCCCCCAATGCTGCCACCCCTGTGAATTCTTAATACATTATGCATTGTTATTATTATTTATACATATCTTACATCGCCCATCCCATCCCATCAACTACAATCCTAATATGCTTCCCCTGCGGGTGTTATTCTGCAGTCATTACTATCCATCCCCCTTTCCTTTCCCCTATCTTCCTGTAATTGTTGCTCTCATTACTGTTTCTGAGGGGGTTTATCTCTCCTGAATTTTGTATCTTGAAACCTCTTGTCATACACCATTCTAGCGGCAATTGCAAGATTGGGTGGAGATCATAATAGTGGGAGAGGAAGGATTAAAGAACTAGAGGAGTGTTGTATATTTCATCAGTGCTAAACTGCCCCCTGGATGAATTTTCTCCTCCGTGCATATTTTTTATTTTTAAAATTATGATTTCCTTTTTTTTAAAGAAAAGCAGTCATCAAGGCCACTACTTTTATTTTATTTAATTTATTTTTTCAAAACAATTTTACTGGGAGTTAATACAGATATCATATCATTCCATAGTTCAATCACATCAAGCAAGATTGTATAATTGCTACCACAATCAGTTTCAAAACATTTTGTTCCTTCTTAAACTCCTTGACATCAGTTCCCTTTAACCCACCCCTCCACATCTTATGTTCCCAGAAACCCTTATTCTACATGCTTCCTTATAGGTTCATTAATCCTGGGGTTTGTATACTGAAAAACATATATAACAAAAATTCAAAAGGGTGACCCCCAATGATGTAACGCTTCAGAGATAAACCCCAAATTAAACACACACACACACACACACACACACACACAAATGCAGTGCACGTTGAAAATCAGATCAGGCACAATATGCATCAGAGGGTGGATCACCTGACAAAGTTTGAACTGTTCAAGTCAGGTGATCCTCTTGATCTTCTATACTCATCTCTCCAGTGAGCTCGATCTAGTAACTGCTTTCGTCCAGTCCCTCGGTTATGGATAGAGAGAATTACAGAGGCTTGTTTCCTATTCAGTTCCCGCAAATGTATCTTGGGCTCCCACTGTCATTGATAGCCTTCTGCCCACTGGATTCTCACAATGTAGGTTCTGCTAGTGTCCCCTCCTTTGACTTCAGATTATATGATTTACATGCTAAGCGACTGCCAAAAGAACAAGCAAGCGTATCTTGGAAGAGGTAGAGCCAGAATGCTCCTTAGTGGCAAGACTTCATTTCACACACTTTGGACATGACGTCAGGAGAGATTCATCCCTGGAGAAGGACAGCATGCCTAGGAAAGTGGAGGGGCAGCAAGAAAGAGGAAGTCCCTAGGTGAGATGGATGGACACAGTGGCTGCAACAATGGGCTCAAAGATAGTAACAATTGTGAGGATGGCCCAGGACCAGGAGATGTTTAGTTCTGTTGTGGGTCGCTATGAATTGGAACCTACTTAACATCATACATGTACAGTGGTGTGGAAGAAATGATGGGTTTCAGAATAGGTGAGGAGGAGGGACCATGAGGCATAGCTGACTCCTGTTTGGTGACAACAGGGACACCACAGGAGGTCAGACATGGCCCTCCATCTCATTTACTTCAAACGGTTCCCAAATATGGCCTCCCCTGCTGTACGCTGGTTCTTCACTCTTTTGATAAATTTAGTGGATTTACAAAATATTTTCATTGTGAT
Source organism: Echinops telfairi (assembly GCF_000313985.2). Lineage (NCBI taxonomy): Eukaryota > Metazoa > Chordata > Mammalia > Afrosoricida > Tenrecidae > Echinops > Echinops telfairi. The sequence continues at coordinate 9,124,552 of NW_022111370.1, forward strand.
GATAAGCACTTAATCAATTTCCGTAGTTTACGTTATATCCATTGTCAAAACACACATATATATATATATATATATATATATATATGCTTTTTGGTAGCACAGTGGGTTACCTATTTGTAAGTAGAGTCTGCAGTGCAAACCCACCAGCTACTCTGTGGCAGGGAAAAAGATGCAACTTCCTGCGCTTGTAAAGGTTTACAGTCTATAAATTTACATTTCTATAACAACCTGTAGGGTTACCATGTGTCCGAAGCTATTTGATGGCAGAGAGTCTTGATTTCTGAGTACATAATGTGAGCTATGGATCCAACTTAATTATTTTAGGACATAGAGATCCAATTGTCTTGGTATCATTCGTTGAAGAAAGGATTCTTTCCTAAGGAATGCTCTTGACACTAACGAGAACTCAACTGGCCATACATGTATGTGTAAGTAGCTGTCCCCAATGTCACAAGTCATCCTCATCAAGACATTTAACCTTACTTTTTTTTCTTTTACCACCCTGCTGATTGTGTAGTGGAGTAAGTGCTGGGCAGCGAGACAGAAGGTCAGTATTTCAAACCTACCTGCTATGCTTGTGACAAAAGATGAGGCTTTCTACCTCTGTAACAAGTGACAGTCTCAATAACCCACGGGGACAGTTCCACCCTGTTCTGTAGCATCCCACTGAGATAGAATCAACTATAGAGCAGTGAGTTCTTTGACGTATAAAATGGCTCTAACAATGTCTACATGCATGGCTACAGTAAGAAGCCTAGTAGAATAATAAATGTAAAGGGATTAGCCTGGTTTCCAGACAAATGTTTTATTCTCACTGCTTCCAGAATTTCTCACCCATATAGTAAGCTTAATGTCGAATGAAATTCTATATAAACTGTGAAAACAAAATTGTCGTTCTAAAGAACAAGCATAGAGCCCATTAAAATAATTTGAAAGAAGTTCTAGCCCTTAAGCTGCATTAATGAAATTCATGAGATGAACATTTCCACAGCTATCTGCTTGTGCTTTTGGCAGGGATGGTAATAAAGAAAGACAAAGTTTAAAAGAAAGCAAAAAAATTTAAAAAACAATAGAAGACAAAATTCAGTTGGCCCACATTTATAAGTTGAAGAAATATGTGCCAGGAACATATGCAGCTTTCTTAACAAATATTTACTTATCATATATGTTTAATACAGCAATATATATGGAAGACAAACCACAAAAGAGATGTTATATGTTGAAGAAGTGTAACTTCCATGTGCTGGAAATAATAGGCTTTTATATTAACTTTCTACATAATTTGGGGCAAATGTGTACACTACCTCAACTTTTGTTTTTTCTTTTTTTAAATCAATTTATTAGGGCTCATACAATTCATCACAATACATAGATCAATTGTGTAAAGCACATCTATACATTTGTTGCCCTCATTATTCCCAAAATTCGCTTTCCTCTTGGGTTCCTGAAATCAGCTCATTTTCCTTTTTTCTCCTCCCACTACCTTCCCCCTCCCCCCTCACCCATGAACCCTTGATAATTTATAAATTATTATTATATCTTATATTACACTGCCCGGCGTCTCCCTTCACCCACCCCTCTGCTGCCCATCCCCCAGAGATGAGGTTATATGTAGCTCCCTGTGATTAATTCCCTTTTTCTACACCCCCTTCCCTCCTGGTATTGCCACTGTCACCCCTGGTCCTGAGGGGTTCATCTGTCCTAGATTCCCTGCGTTTCCAATTCCCATCTGTACCGCTGTGCATCATCTGGTCTAACCAGGTCTGCAAGGTAGAATTGGGGTCATGGTAGTTGGGGGGAGGAAGCGTTTAAGAACTAGAGGAAGGTTGTGGGTTTCATTATTGCTATACTGAACCCTAAGTGACTCATCTCCCCACTACCCCTCTTCAAGGTATGTCCAGTTGTCTAGAGATGGGCATTAGGTCCCCATCACGTGCCACCCTCACTGACGAAGATATGATTTTGAGAGGAAATATTGATGAAGAATGCCATGATGGTAATGGGTTATGTCAACTAGATATTCATGTATAAGAGTAGGGGCAAAGTCTAACCTATCAATTGGGTCACAGCCTGATGACACCTCTTTGGTGACAGAAGCCTTTTTGTATGAGAATTCTCTTTGGGCCTTCACCTACTGCCAGAGCTGGGGCTTGCTTTTGGATCATTGATCTCCTGCTGTGTCATCGGCCAGTCTCAGCAGTCTTCATCTTACTACTGAAAGTGGACACCTTTGGCCGATGTCAGACTTCTGAATTCACCAGCCTGTGCCCTCCTCCTGCTTCCTACTCATCAGCTTCCACTAGTCAGCGAAAGCCTGAACCACACTGGCCTTAACTATTACTACAACTATGCAAGCCATTTCCTGATATAAATGTCTGTGTTCAACACATCTAGAGTCACTGGTTTAGCTTCTGTAGAGAATCTAACCTAGCCCAAATGGTAAATAAATGCCTCTTTCTAGGTGATCGACATAAAATTATAAAGAACTCCAAGGAGATGTATGTGAAAGTGCTTCTTCTCTATTCATAGAACAAGTATTATCAAAGCAACTTCTACATTCTGGATGTTGGTTAGCTAACAGTTTATCAAACACTGACGTCTTTGTTATCATTGAGTGTTCAAGCTTTCTGAGTTGGACCGAGCTAGAAAGAAAGAGAAAAATGAATGCTTCCACAAAAACTAAAGGTTCTGCAAAAAATATATATAGTAGTAATTATAATCGTATCAGTAATGGTGATAGATTATGCATTTGAACAGCATTACAGAGGATTTTTCTCTGTGTTAATATTGAATGGATCCATGTGGTGATTACCAAGTGAATTTGTTCAAAGTAATTTGCGTTAACTATTTTGCTTAGAGTACTTTATACAGAACAGGTATATACAGGTTCTAATAAGCTATTACTAATAGTTCTAATGTCTGCCATGGTTGCAAGATGCTTTCCAAACTCAAAGAATTATTCAGAAGTATTCAAACACATTAAAGACTACTCATACAGAAAAATATAAATAAACTGTTGCTCTTGGACAGGTTGCTCAGAGCACAGTTTTCCAGGCGTAAGTACTCTGTATAATTATTGCCAAATATTTTCTCACATGGCTCAAGGACTGAAACTAAATTGACAGTATTTATCCTTATAGTACAGATAGACATCTTTAACTTAAAAATACTGGATTTCATAGTATATCTCAGCTTAAAATATACTGATTTGTTAAGTTACCAAGTTATCCTTTGTAAGGTATTTGGAAATTGAGAAGTAATGAGGCCAACTATGGATTCTCAAATTTGAAACAGAAAGAATAGGGGTTTTAAAAGCATCTTTTTGTAGGAAAAATAATCCTGACAATGTTAGGAGTTTATTTGGAAATTAAAATAATTCCTTGTGAAATGCTGTAGGTACTAAATAATTTATCCTACTTTCCATGAAAACTTTTCTGCACTTGTAAAATGAAGCCAATGATATTTCTCTGATAGCTTTATGGAGATTGAAATCATGTATATCCATTGCCTTTTTAATGATAAATTGCTACTAAGATATTCCATTATTAAAAGTGAAATCATTAATAGAACTGAAAAAATATTTTAAATATTCTAAAGGCTTCCTTGAAGGCCAATATTTAAATTGTTTGCTTTTGATGGAAATGGATTTGTTTTAAAAACTCAAAAATTAACATAAATCTAAATTGGACTTTTTGCAAGAACTAATTTTAGAACCCACAAAGCTGTATGTTCTGATTGACAAGACCCATGCCCATTTTCCATCAGCTGGAAGGACCATTTCTCACTTTGAAATCGCATGTAAGAGTAGATCATGGTGCTACGTAAATGGCACGTGCTGGGGGCCAGGGACTCTTTTGAAGGAGGAACAGAAACTGTTTTGGATTTTCAGCTTGTTCTTCATCAAGGACATTATTTCAAGTCTGAGAGAATCACCTTAGCCCCACAGCACAAAGGCACATTTCTGTTGCTGGTGAACACTAGCATATTAAGTTAAAATTATCATGCTTGTATACTAGGTTGTGGGAAAACATGTTATTTGACAAAAGATAAATTTGCAAAGGAATATAGCTATACTTTTGAATAAAGCAACCTAAATCGAACTCAGTAAAATAGCTGAAGTAAAACTTTACAAACTCAAATGTATTCTTTTACTTTATTAATTTAAATGATACAGATTTTCATGTTTTGCTACAAGGTAGGATACCTGTAAGTAAGGTTTTGAAGATGTGAGTCCCTAAAGGAATGGTCCCACCCAGATGCTCTGCCTAGAATTATCACCCGACTTGTTTCTTTTCTCACCATTCTCTGGCAGATCCATTTTCAATGAGGCTGCCATTATATCTGCCCATGTGCCCACTCCAAATGTCTTCTGCCTGTGCTCTGGAGTCTTATTTGTGACCATGTGATTTCCCCTCTTTCCTGCCCAGCCTTTCCAAAAGTCATCTCTGATGGCCTTCTATCCTGAAAGCCTGAGTTACTTGGGGCAACCAAATCCCACTCTCCTCCATTGCAACGGTTCTTGATTCTCTCTGTTCCTTGATTTCCTTGCTGGAAGGAGAGTCAGAAGGTTTCTTCCACAATTGATGAACATTGCCATAAAGATCGTCAATCACAGTAACTTTGGAGCCCGTATTTGTCTTCCGAGGTGTGTTCAGCTCTGTTTGCTGAGTTTATATAATGTAGCACCTTTCTTCCTTTCGGTGGGGGCTGGTGGCCCATACTACTTCAAAAAAATTGCACTGGACAAATCTTCTGCAAAAGTCCCCTTAAAGTGTTTAAGAGAAAAGGTGCCGTTTGAGGACTAAGGTGGCCCGGCCTGAGCAATGGCATGTCGAGCATCTCGTGGGCATGCCAAAGCTAGATAAAGAATAATGAAGACCGAAAAGACTGGATGAATCTCAACCATGGTGGTGGTGAAGACTGTCAAAGAATGAACACACATCTATCCTGGACAGAGTACAGCTGGGATGGCTTTTGGAAACAAGGATGGCAAGACTTTGAACAGGAGAAACCACTCCCTGGAGAAGAACATCATGCTTGTTAAAGATGAGGGTCAGTATACAAAAGAGGAAGACCCTTGTGAAATGGATTGATGCTGGCTGCATCGATGAGCACAGTTACAGCCGAAGTTCAGAGGAGGGCACTTCACTGGACCATGTCTTGCCCTGTCGAACAGAGGGTGGTGATCAATCAGAACTAAATGGCATGTATCTAGCATGAACGTCTTGGTAATGAGAGGGCAACAAAATGGGGAAGGCTCTCAACAAGATAGCAGGACATAATGGTGATTATCACAGAGGGCTCAACCATAAGGACAATTGTGAGCCTGGTGCAGAACCAAATGGTATTGTGTCCTGTTGTACCTCCAGTGACTCTGGGTCAGAACTGACTGCAGGGCACCCAACAGAAACAACAATAACAATTACATCATCATTTCAGGTGACACATAGCGTAGGGACTGGGGGCTCTGAGACGGTATCAGATATTTTAGTATGCACTCCAAGGATTGGTTACGTGGACTGACTTTTGGAATTTTGTTTTTCTGATCTTTGGAAAGTGAGCTCTCTTAGACAAACCTCCATATGTTTTCAAACATTAAGACAACGTTTAAGAGATATGTTTTAGTGAATCCTTTCAAGAAAAACTAAATCTTGTGAACCACTATACTTTTTTATTAGCTCATAAGGGTTCTTTAAAACTGCCTTTCTCTCCCCACAATTGTGAGATAAGGAATAAAATGATGCAAAAGTAAAGAAAATTAAATTTTTAGAACTTTTTAATTCCTTTATCTTTTAATTTTATTGACTGGTAAATATATGGTATCCTGATATAACCTATAAATGCATATAGTTCTTGATACTTATCCTATGTGCAACTGAAGGAAACACTTCCCAGTTCTGTACCTTCACATATACATAAATACATATGCACACAATTTCTAAACATGTTTGATTATTTTAGGGGAAGAATGTTAACTTTAAAGTGCTCAAAAATCAGATACAATTTTTTTGGTTATGTTTTCTTTTTACTTTTTGTGTGGACACATTTCCTTTTTGAATTTATTTTTGTTGACATTGTTCAGATTATACACAACAGAGCAAATACAAGCTCAGCAAGTTCTATATGTACAATTCAGTCACATTTATGATATGGTTTCGGTTGTACAATCATTCTCTCTCCTTTTCAGATCCATGCATCCCATTAAAATAAATGTAGTGCCTCCTAAATTTCTAAGTTTCCAAATTTCCAAGTTCCAAACTTACAAGTTGTCTATGTGATCACACCAAGATAGATCTTAAAGAAGCACAGTGCTTAAGGCAGTTATTCTTTATTAGATAAACTTAATCATTGTTTGGCCTTAAAAAGACTGGGAAATATTTTTGATTTAAGGTTTAAGGCTTAACGATCATTTCCAGATGATAATTTTGAAGGATCATCTAATTCCATGCCTCAGAATTTCTGGATCTCCTTTTAAGTTTAGATTCTGTACTGCATCTTCTCTTTTTTTATCAGAACACTTAGTATTGGTTGCCTGACCCCTTCAGGTCTTCTGGTCTCCTGGTGAATCAGACAGTTCGCTATTGACGCAATTTGCAACACACTCCGTTTTTTTCTCCTGGACCTGAATCTCCTTTTTCCTCTGTGGCTCCAGGCCAAGGGAACACATTTGATCAGAGTAAGAAAGACATATCAATGTGAATTCATGCAACTGACGTTTGGAGTTAATACTAAAGTCCCAAGTGGCAATAGGAAGTCTAAAACACTGACATTAAAGTGCTAAGAAAATGGGGAAATGATTTTTGTGTAAATCTGTAGAGAGATCGTTAGAATGTCAAAATGAACATTAAAGAAGTCAACAGACGCTAAATGTAGTGACATCTGAGACTGACTCATTTTGTCAAGGTGGGAGAGAATGAAGGTCTGCCAGGAAGATTTGCTGGATCAGGTGATGAATCAGAGGAAGGTGGTACAGAAATCCTCCTGGCTGAGTGTCATTAGAAAAACATGGGGATCCAAGTATATGTTTGCAGGATTGCTTTTTCTTGGGGATGTGCTCAGTACAATATCCTAATTCTACCACTCATCTGGAATAAGTAGTACCCTCTAATTGAGATGAATTTATTATTACAGAAGGCTGTAGGGGGATTTTACTGAGCCTGAGCACTTGAGGTTTGTGAGCTTGGTCCAGGACTGAGCAGGGTTACATTTTCTTGTGCATAGGTTCACGATGAGCTGTCAAAATGACTCGACCACACCAAATAACAACATCACCCATACATCCAAACACTGATGCTTTATTTATAATATTTTAAAGTATTACTTACCTTAAGACTATGTTTTGTGAGACATGACCAAGTCTATATTCTGTGAAGGAGCCCTGGTGGTATGATGGTTAGATATCTGCTGTTGTTTTAAAGGCTGGTTGTTGGTATGCATCCAGACTCTAGGCCGGGAAAGGCCTGAAAAGAAGCTTCTATAAAGCTCAGCCCACAGCTAAAGAATTGTTTCCAGCTCATCGGGACCCCATAGGGGTTTTGATGCAGTGTTATCTGTCCTACACGTGGCTTTGAGTTGAAACTGTTGTGGGTGCAACCCCAAAACAGCAAAATCCTGTAATGAAACGCTATTACCAGTGGTAAACACTGATGTCTGAGCTTATATCGTCAACTCTGTAAAAAGAGTCCACATTAACTGGTTTATATCTGTCGAGCAGTTAGTGTGCCTGCTGATATGCCTAAGGAAACGATGTCTATGCCTGGTGGGGCTTTGCGCACCTCGTTTTTTGAGGAGATGTAGTAGCTTCCAGGACTGCTACAGCAGAACACGACAAACCAGATGACTTGGACTAACAGAAATCGACTGTCTCCCAGTTTTAAAGGGTGGGACTCCAAAGGGTGCCCAGAAAGACAGCTACCTGGAAAACTGAGGGGCAGCGATCCTTGTTTGTGGCCATTCCAAATAAAGGTGATGTATTCAATGCAGAAATGATCAAACAATAGCGCTAATATCAAACCCAAGTACAGTTTCGCTGAAGAGAATCCAAAAACAGTTTCTGCAGTACATCCCCTGGGAACTCCCAGAAATCCAAGTCAGACTCTGAAGCAGATGTGGATTGGATAGCTGATGTCACGTGGATCTTGGCATGTGATTACAAGAAAGACAGTTACCTTTCTCATAAAGGAATATGCACATTGGACCATGTAGATCATAACAAATTTGGGGTAACATTGTGCCGAAGGGGAGCACAGAACCCTTCAATGTGCTCACACAGAGCCTCTACTTAGGCCCAGGGACACTTCTTCAAACAAAAGAAAGGAGCCTTGCAGGGTTTAAACTCAGGAAAGGGATTGTGGTAGTTTTCTTTCATTATAGTTTATTAATCCAAATATGGAGCAAATAATCCAAGAATCCATGATATAAAGAAAAAGGAGGCACCGGGTTTAGAGGACGGGATATTAACAATTTGTGCTCTGCCGATGACACAGCATCGTGTGCTGAAAGCAAAGAGGACTGGAAGTGGTCACTGAAGTAGAACAGCCCTCAGTATGAATTATATGGAAATACAAACATTCTCAAAATTACCACAGGAACCAACATCATGCTAAACTAGAAGAGACTGCAGTTGTTATCGATTGCACTCAACTTGCCTCCACAGTCAACACCCATGAGGCGGCACTCAATCAAAAATATATTTTATTGTGCAAATCTATTAGCTTATTGAGAGCGTTAAAGAGAAAGATGTTACTAGAGTACAAAGCTGTGCCCGGCCCCACAGAGATGGATGTTTCTAATCATCTCACCTGCATGTGAATGCTGAAAGGCTGAAGAAGAATTGATGGATTTGAATTAGTGGTGTTGTTGGTGAGGGGCATTGAATATACCCTGAACTAAGTACAGCCAAAGTGCTCCATGGAAGGCAGGATCACAGACGTGTTGCATGTCACTGGACAAGTTACCCGGAGGGATAGATGCCCAGCGAAGGGCACCGTGCTGGGTATGAGGCAAAGAGGAAGGCTATCCAGGAGGTGGTTTGACCCAAGGACTGTAGCAATGGGCTCACACACAGCAGTGATTGTGAGGACGGTGCCAGGTGTTCTGTTTGGGTAGTGGGTCCCGAAGAGTCAGGACTCACTGGATGACACCGAACCACAGAAACAATAAGTCCAAATCCAGAATGTGGGCAGAGCCAAGCTCTCTGTGAACCCTTCGAGGAAACCCCTTTCTTACCAATGACAGCTTCTGATAACTGGAATTTCATTGTCTTGTACCCTATACTTCCTTGTCTTAATGCTGTCTTCCTAGGGCCACGTCCCCTCTGTGTTTCTTGACATACCTCCTGTCAACTTAATAGACAACGTCTTCAAAGACCCTATTTCCAAACAAAATCATATCGCAGGTTCCAGGAATCAGGATTTCCACACATGAGGACTCAGTTCAAACCCTAATGGCAACACATGTACACATGTGCTTGACACAGTGGATGCCTGTATGGGTTGTGATGAGATGTACGAGCCCCCAATAAAATGATTTAAGTGATGTATTTTTTTCCATCAGAGTGATTTAATGACTAGAATGGCACTTTCCCCCCTGGCACTACTCTGTTGTCTTTGATTATGCATTTTTCAATTATTGAGAGCCCCTCTTTCCCAAATCGTTTAAAAATATCTCCTTCGACTAGACACTTGTCACTAGCATTTGCACCCTCGAACGTCTCTGTGGCTGTGAATGACATTAAGAACCTCCCCAAACACATCCGCCTTCAGCCCATGCCCACCTGTCCTTCCATCAAGGAAGGCGTCTTCCACATGGGGCTCTATCCTTCCCTGGCTGCTCTTCAGTTTATTTCCTAGTTCCCCCTAGTTGGGCTTCTGCCTGCACAGACCTTTGACATAATTCCCTAGGTTTACGTATGACCTCCAACAGTAACGGATGTTCTAGCTATGGGTGCCGTGGTGAGTGTGAGTAACTTTTGAAGGATACATCAGGAGAATCAAGGTTTCCATAAGCATGAATTAAAGGAAACTGATAGTTCATTAGTTAAGCCAGTATTTCAGTACTTATCATAGGCAAAGAACCCTGCTAGGCACTAAAATACATGAGTGAGTGCAGCACATTTATGTTTATTTCATTTTTGTTTCCTCATATAAGCCATTTCGTCTGTTTTTATGAGTACTTTCACTTTTTCAGTCTAGTGCTCTTGCCTCTCCTCTCTCCTCCTGGCAGGTTCATTTCTCCTCCAACAGCCATCCTCTCTCGCCAGGCTTATTGAAGCAGCCTCCTCCCCGGGCTCCTAATTTTCACCCTGGCAACATTTCCATCATGTCTCTCCATTGCAACTGGAGTGATATTTGCCAAGGGGGAATCTGATCATGCTATTAGTCCCGAAATGAACATCTTCCCCTGACTTCTCACTGTTTTCAGAAAAGAAGCCTCCACCCCAGCCAGCCACCCCAGTGAGGCTCAGTGCAGTCAACACTGATCCCTTCACCAGCATCACTTTCTTCCACAATTTCTGCGCTGGCTTCGCACAGGTGACTCCTCCTGTCACACAGCACTGGTTCGTGTCTCCCTTCTCAGTCGTGTCGTTGTTGATTGGTTCTTCTGGTTTCAGTTCTATAATTGTTTTCTCTTAGTAAAAAAAAATGTGTATGTTTTATTTTATGGATTCTCTTAGATGCTTGCACTGTTTCTCATATTCATCACCATAAATAATGGAAGCATCCTTTTGCGAGATGTTTCTGTTGACTGCATAAGGAGTTGTGAGCACCGGGAGGACAGAATTCAGGTTAATGTTCAACTCATTAACGTGTTTCTCGTGCCTAACGTGGTTTCTTACTGAAATACTGGCTTAACTGATGAACTAAGCAGTTTCCTTGAACTCATGTTTATGGACAGCATGATTCTCCCAAGGTATGCGGCAAATGCTGCTGGTGCTCACGATGGCGGCGTTCTGTCTGGATTTACTTGTCTTCCTGTCTCTCTCCCCCTTACTCAGATGAGTAGCAACAAAATTCACCCTACACAGGGTTGGCAGGTTGTATTGTTGTTGCTGTTACGTGCCATCAGGTCAATGCCAACTCACGGCAACCTATGTCCCCCTCTGTGTTTGAGCCCATTGTTGCAGCCACTGTGCTACTGCATCTTGTCCAGGGCCGCCCTTTGTTTGCTGCCCCTCTACTTTACGAAGCATCATGTCCTTCTCCAGGTACTAATTTTTCCTGATAAAATGGCCAAAAGTACGTGAGACAAAGTCTTGCCATCCTTGTCTCTAAGGAGCAGTCTGACTGTATTTCTTCAAAACAGACTTTTTTCTTTTGGCAGTCCATGTTCCTTTTACTATTCTTTGCCAATGCCATGATTCAAACGTATTGTTTCTTCTTCAGTCTTTATTCAATGTCCAACTATCAAGTAACATCTTTGGTTTTCAACACTTTACCAAGAGTTCTTGTGCGGCAGACTTATCTGCTGCAACACACGTCTTTTGATCTCTTGAATGTTGCTTCTAATGGCATTGATTGTGAGGTCAAACAAGAGTAAATCCTTGACAACTTCAATCTTTTCTCCATTTAGCATGATTTTACCTACTGGTCCATATGTTAGAATTTTGGTCTTCTTTATATTGAGTGGTAATCCATACTGAAGGTTGCAATCCATGATTTTCTTTAGCAAGTGCTTCAAGTCCTCCTCCCTTTCAGCAAGCAAGGTTGTGTTCTCTGCATACTACGGTTATTAATAAACCTTGCTCCAATCCTAAACCCCATTCACCTGCATATCATCCAGCATCTCTGGTTATTTTCTCAGTATCCATATTGAACAATTATGGTGAGAGGGTAAAACCCTCATGCTTTTCTTGATATTTTTAGATTTTTATTTTTTTTCCTTTTCTTGATTTTAAATCGTGCAGTATTTCCTTTTTCTGTTCGCAAAACTACCTCTTAATCCAGGTACAAGTTTATCATGAGAGCAATGAAGTTCTGTAAGTCCTATTCTTCCCAGGATGAGTGGGAGAGGAAATTTGTGAATATCCATTTCTAGCTGAGCTGGGTCAAAGCAGCCGACCCCTGAAGTATTTGTTGTGGGCTGCTGATGAATCAATGTACAATTGTATAAAACACTGTCCGATCTTGCAGCATCCTCACAATGGCTTTTATATTTGAGTCTAATGTTTAAGGTCTCTAGTAATCCATCTCATTGGAAGTCTTCCTTTTGCACTGTTATTTTATTTACCAAGCAGATCCCTCCTCCTGATGACATGCCCAAAGGATGCAGTTGAAGTCTCACCATACTCAGTTTTCAGCAAACTTCTGGTTGTCTTTCTTCAAACATAGATGCGTTCATTCTTATAACATCCCATGGAATATTCGATATTCTTTACCAAACCTGTAATTCAAATGCATCCATTTTTATTCAGAGTTCCTCATGGGTTGCCCACTTCGGGCCTGTATTTGAGGGGGTTGACAAAACCTTGGCTTTGGTCTGGAGTGACTTAGTTCTCAAGGCGACATGGTTATTTCTGACCATTTTAAAGAGATATTTTGGGCAGGTTTACTCTATGCAATATATCATTTGATTTCTCGACTGTTCTTTATGAGTGTTGATTCTGGGTCCTATTAAAATGAACCCCATCACAAGTTAAATATTTTCCCCATATGTTATGGCATTGCTTATTGGACCATTTATGACCATTTTAATCATGGATCTTTTCAGCAACTGCGTTGAGTCCTCTTTGCTTTCCACCCCCATCCCTGTTCTGGAATTCTTAAGACTCAGAAATGGTGTAAATGCAGGTTATGTACTTGTGAGTTTTTTGTGGATGTTGGTTACACACTGTTATTGTGACCACAGTGAAATGACCCAAGATGTTGGGCAGATTGAAAAAGAAACATGGAAAAAACACATGAAGTAGAGGCGACGGCTTCTAAAATTACCTCCAGGTGAGTTAGCGAGGACATGACATACTTCTTGCAAAGGAAACCTCCATATTTCTTACGAGTACAAGACAGAATACTGCTCCAGTAAGTGTGACCTGTAATTGGGAGGGTGCAGGCCGGTGCTGCTATTTATTGCCCTCCAGCTCTTCTCTGCGTTCGTTCATCTTTTTTATAGTTTCTTCGCTTTCTTTTTCATTTCTGCTGCTGTCTTTTTTATTGTCTTTCCTTTAGGCTGACTGTGTCTGTTTTTGCTTCTCACTTACTCGGGTGAAGAATTCCATTTCTAATGTTTCACCTTTGCTCGTCTTGGATGAACACGTCTGCCTACAACTCTTCCCCTCTAACCCCAGGCTCACGTCTGTGGTGTTGTTTCATGTGTTACGTGTGATATTTCATTTGTCGTTCACTCCAAAGCATTTTGTAATTTCTATTATTTTCTATAAACATATTCAAGAATTATTATTTTGTTGTTGTTTGCATGACTGGTGTTGGGTCACAATATATTGTTTATTGATGGGTGGAATTTAAATACTTATTTTGGCGCTCTCAGGTAAGCATTGACTTGCTACGCTGAATGCAGGTGGTTCAACTAACCAGCATCTCTGTGGGAGAACGAGGAGATTATCTGCTTCTGTAAATATTTACACTTTTCCAAACTTTGTACAGCGTTGTAATTATTATCAATATGGTGACAATGGGTTTTTAAATTTGAGGATTTGAGAATGTCACTTCAAGTTATAAATGTTTGATATTTCTTATGTTTCCTTTATTACTTAAAAAAAAGACAGGGTACTTTTGTTATATTTTGTTTTGCTTGTGTTTGTATATTTTTTGTTTTGCTTGTGTGTGTATATATATGTATATGTATATATATGTGTGTGTATATATATGTGTGTGTGTGTGTGTGTGTGTATATATATATTCCTTAGCCCACTATTGCTAACTGATCCATTTAAATTTACTGTCATTTTTGTATTTGTTTGTAAATATAAGAGAGGTAGTTTTTGGTTTTGATGCCATTCATTTTATCAAATATTTTATGTAATTCTCTCTTTCCACAGGGAAGAATATGATTAGATTTATACTTCAGAAACTTTAGTCATATAATATTAAAATTATTAATTTTATTTGAGATTTTATTCTTATCAGAATTTTGATTGAGAGTTTTATTAATATGCTAACTTTCTTTTGGCTATTATTTGTGCGACCTATTATTTTTTATTTCATTACTATAAACCTCTCCATTTTGTTAGTTTGTAGAAATCTCTTGTAGGTAGTATAAGGGTGGATTTTTTTTGGTCACTGTTGATAAATTGATTCAAAGAATCTTTTAAAAGGTGTATTTGAAATATTTGTATTCTTTTGTTTATGGGAGATTTTGCATTTGTTTTTACTTTAATTGTAGCTCTTAAATTAATAACATGAATAACTGAAATTCTAATATTAAGCAAATCAATACATTTTTCTGCTAAAGTTTGGTATCACTTTTATTTTAATTTGAAAACATTTGGAACATCTCTCCTTATGTAGATTATTGAGGTATTCTGTTCTATAAAGGTTTTCAGAATTTTCCTGTAAAACTATGTGGTCATGGAACTTTTAGGAAGGTAGAAAATAGCTCTTTTCAAATGTACATATTATTTTATAATAAATTGGTTTATTGCAATTTCCCAAATATTTTGAAGGACTTTGATAAATTTGTCTTCCTTTGGTAGTGTCCACTTTACTGTTTTTAAACCTTTTTTGTCATAGAATTGAGTGAAGAGATATCATATGCACATATGTATGTATACTATATATATTTTATGCATATATCCTATTTATATTGGATATATAGCTTGTGTGTGCATGTATGTGTGTGTGTGTGTGTGTGTGTGTGTGTGTAATGGTTACAAGTTAAGCTGCTCTGCAATGTCAGTAGTTTGAAACCACCAGTTCCCCCCAGGGAAAAAGATGCTCTTTCTCCTCCCGTCAACAGTTTCAGTCTGGGAAACTCACAGTGCAGCTCTACCCTGTCCTATAGGGTCAATACGAGCCAGCAGTGACTAAATGGCAGTGAGATGTAGTTTTCAAACTCTGATTTCATTTCTTTCGCACTTAACGTTTATTTTGTGCAATGGTACTTTTCCTTTCATAGTTTGACACAATGTTATTCACTGGTTTAATTGCTGTTGCTGGCTGTCATTTAATGGGTTCTGACTCACAGCAACCAAACACTACCCAGTTCTGCACCATGTTCACAATTGTCATATTGCAGCCCACTGTTACAGCCACAGTGTCAGTGGATCTCTCTGAGGATCTTTGTTTCTTCAATCATTACTTTGCCAAGCTTTGCATCCTTCCACCGGGGCTGGTCTGTCCTGAACACATCCGAAGTACTTGAGACAAAACGTCACCATTCTTGCTACCAAGGACCTAACTATTCTTCCTACAAGTACAGATTTATTCGACACTTTCAATATCCTCAGTGCGCACCATATTTAAATATATAAATTCTTTTCTGCTCTTCCTTATTCGTTGTCCAACTTTTACATGCATATGGTGTGATAGAAAATACAATAGCTTAGATCAGTCACACATTAGTGCTTGTGTTAGTCTGGGTTGACTAGAGAAACAAATCCAGAGACATTCATATGTGTGCAACACAGAACTTTATATCAAGCAATAATTGTATATTTAGAAAATATCCCAATTCAGTCCATCAGTCCAATATTAGCCCATATGTCTGATACCAAACTATAAATTCCTCCAGACTCACACAACACATGCAATGATGCTGAATGCAGGAAGATCATAGGCCAGTGGGTGGAAAGTCTTGTGGATCCAGTGGTGGTGAAAGCATCTCACTGCTGGCAGGGGTTCCACGTTGCTCTTCCAGCTCCAGGGCTCTAGCTCCATCAGTGTAGTTCCATGTGTCTTGTCAGCAGGAAGACAAAGCAGAGAGTGTGAGTCTCGCCTCCAGTGAGCTATTTATCTCCATTGTGCCTCCAGATGAGGTCATCAAGCTGCGACCTGATGGACAGGCTACACTCCACCCCTTCCCTCTTAGTAGTCTCAAGGTTACACCAGATTATGTAACTACCGCAGTGCTTAAATAACATTTTTGCTCTTTAACACTTTAAAGATAATTTTTGCATAAATTTCCCCAATGAAATATATCAGATGATGCCTTGACTGTTACTTCCATGAGTGATGATTGTGGATCCAACTAAATCCTTGACAATTTCAATTTTCTCTCCGTTTATCATGATATTGCCTATTGGTTCAATTTTGATGATTTTTGTTTTCTTTATCCTGAGTTGCAATTCACACTGAACTTGCAATTTGTGTGATTTATATTGAGTTACACTTCATGTTGACTTTGATCCTTATCAGAAAGTGCTTCAGTTCTTCCTCACTTTTAGCAAGTCATGTTATCTCACCTTCATGTAGCTGGTTTTTAATCAGCCTTCATCTGATGGACATACCGTATATTACCTATTGTAGTTATTTTTTCATTATTTGTTCAGAAATTGAATCGAATAAGCAGGAAGAATAGATAAAACCGTGACATATACTCTACTGATTTTAAACTAAGCAGTGTCACCTTTTTTTGGTTGGACTGATTGTCTCCTGACCTACGTTCAGATTCTTTATGACATAATTAAGGATTCTGGAATTCCCATTGTTCACAAAGTTATCCATACATATTTTATGATCCTTACAGTTGAACATTTTTCCACAGACAATAAAACCAAAGCCAATACCTTCTAGATATTCTCTTCTTTCAAGGAAAAAATCATCTGAGATCAGCCATGCCAGCCACCATTCCTTAGCCTCTTTTGAATCCAGCTTGCATTTCTTTCAGCTACCTGTGGTTATACTCTTGAACCTGTTTTTGAATTATGTTCACAGAACATTGCTTGCACGTGGTGTCAATGATATTATTTGATAATTCTTGAACTGTGTTCATTTATCTTTCTTTGGAATAGGCATACCTAGAGATCTCTTCCAGTCCATGTGTCAGGTAGCTGCCTTCCAAATCTTGTGGCATTGAGCTGTAATAGCTTCTAGTACTGTGTCCATTGTTGGAAACATTTCAACTGGTATCCTATCATTTTCTGGGCCTTTGATTTTAGTTAATGCCTCAGTGCCCCTTAAACTTTTACCATCAATATCATTTATTTTTAATTCTGATCGCATTGATTCTCTTTGATGCATCTGCTTGTTCCACACTACCTATGCTTGCTCTTTCCTTTGTAAAAATGCATTTTTTTACTCAGAGCTTATGCCACATTTTTTATATTCCACATGAAGCTCATGATTTAAATTTACAGAGAAATTTCTGTTTGCAATTAGAGGACCCCAGTGGATTTTAAAATTGTTTTGCTTATTGTATTTTATATTTCTGCTCTGGGTTCCTAGGACCAAATAATCTCTATAATTTAAAACTCCATAACCTTAGATAGCATAGGTCTAGGATGTAGATTTCTCAAGAGTGATCAATATTTTTACCTATCCATTCAAGGTCAAGAAAAAAGGCAAATTCTTCATTATCTGAATCATCTTGTAAATAAAATTTCTCTTTTGGAAGTGGCTAATATTTCACCATTTAATTTCTAGATGCCACTTGCTCAAGTTCAAAAGCCGCATCCTTTACTTCTGTGGAATCTGGGGAATCAACCCCCCCCCCCCCAGTTTTCCTTGCTTTCTTCTGGGACTGACACTTCCTTAGATAGTCATGATACCAGAAGGCTAATATTATTTTATCCTTAACTTCTCTTTACATTTCTTCTGCATACATGTTTAATCATTTTTTGTTTGAACTTATATATAAATATATATAAATATGCTTATATATTAAATTAGGTTGATTTAAATTTATTTTAATGTTTATGTATGTGTTTATCAATTTTAAGTGATCATTTTAAAAGCTTAATGGATTCAATGCATTGGGAATTCAGGCCAAAAAAAGCAGGGATATCCTGGATTAAATGTTTTTCTTTTCTTTTCTTAATATAAACGACTTGTAAATTTGTTGAACCATGATAACCAGTGTAGGATGCTGGAAGCTGTCCCAATAATTTATAAAATACCAGAAGGGCTTTCCATAGTGAATAAGTTTCAGTGAACCTTCCAAACTAAGACAAAGAAGAAAGACTTCCTAAATCTAGTTCATAAAATTTCCTATCATTGCCCTATTATTAATGAAAACATGTTTATCACAATGTTATTGTTGTCACAATGTCACTTTCTGACCCATTGTGATGCTATGCACAACCTAACAAAACACTTCCCCAACCTGTGCCATCTTCACAATTGTTCCTGCGCCTGTCAATCACTTTGTCAACCCATCACCTTGGGGGCTTTCCTCTTGTTGATGCCCCTCCACTACCAAGCATGATGTCTTTCTCCCGGGACTGATCTCTCCTGACAACATGCCTTAAGGATGTAGATAAAGTCTTTCCATCCTTGCCTCTAAGGGGCAGCCTGGCGGTACTTCATCTAAGACAGATCTGTGTGTCCCTTTTGCAGTTCACGGTACTTTCAATATTCTTCTCCAGCACCACATTGCAAAGCATCAATTCTTCTTCGGTCTTCCTTCATCAATGTACAACTTTCACATCTAAATGAGGCCATCGAAAACACCATGGATTGGGTCAGGTGTATGTTAGTCCTCAAAGTAACATCCTTGCTTTTCCATGCTCTAAAGAGGTTTTCTGCAGTAGATATTGTGTATCCCCATGGAATAGTGAAATATGGAAGATGAGTTCCCTAGTGTGGGAGACACTCATGATAAACAATATCTTCCACAGAGGATTCAAGTGCATCAGTAAGCATGAAGATGATGTGGGCCCACACATATCTGTATTGGAGATGCTGCAACCAACCCCCCACAGGAGAAATCATGTAGTCTTTGGTCCTACCTCAGTCAGAGAGGTGTTGCTGGCATTTTAGGACTGCTTGGTAATTTATCATCCAGTTATCTTGCAAATTCTATGCATTTTTTCGCCCAAATCATCTTGATCCTGTTTCTATGCAGGAGCCATGTTTTGAACAAAGCAAATGTTAACAGAGGCTGAAGCAGCCAACATTTTAATCCTGCTTTAAATGCTGGCGGCCTTTCAATGGATTTGAAAAGAGCTTTGAAGAAGAAAGATCTATAACCCGTATTATTTCAAAAGAGAGTATGAAAGAGAAACACTTTAATTCCGTTGCACGAAATAAATTATTCAGTGTGGAAAACAGATTTTTTACTTCCAAAACAAATATTTAGCTTAAAACCTCTGGTGGACATTTTAATATGTTTAGTACTGATTGAAAGTACTGCCCCACTCCTATAACTTGTCTCCATGGTTTTGACCTTGCTTTCCTATCAATAGAGTCCAACAGCCAGACTAAGGCCATCAAAGTTTAGGTCAGAGTGTGCTGCTCAGATGCTCAACAAGAAGTAAAGTCTCCTTGTCTCAGCAGAATAAGATCCCACATTCTAACAATGCTCACAGGGCCTGGCGAGTGCCCACCTCTCCTCTTGGGGAAATCTCCTGGAGCCACACGGACTTCCTTTTTGTTCCTGAGAGATACTAACCTCAGGGCCACTCTTCCGGATATCTATTTTTGAAATGTTTTGCCCGTCTGGCCCTCTCTCTCCTATCCAGATTGAATCCAGTGTCATCTCCCAATGAAATCTTTCCCAGTACTCCATTTATATTGGAAATCTGTCTTCCAGGCTCCTACCCTTATAAAACAAAAACAAACTCACTGCCCTTGAGTGAGTGCTGACTCACAGCAACCTCCTGTGGGTTTCTGAGACTTTAACTATTTACAGAAGTAGAAAATCTAGTCTTTCCCCCCTCTAAGCTGCTGATGTTTTTGAACTGCTGACCTCAATGTTCAGCTTTCCCATGCATATGATGCAAGTGAATACCATAGTTCAGGTCAGGCACATCTTAGTCCTCAAAGCAACATCCTTCCTTTTTAACACTCTGAAGAGTTTTATGTAATGCAATATGTCTTTTTCATCTCTTACTGCTGCTTCCATGAGCTTTAAATGTAGATCCAAGCAAGAAAAAAATTCTTGACAACTTAAACTTTTCTCTATTTATGAAGTTAACTTTTGGTTTAGATGTGAGAGTTTTGGTTTTCCTTACATTGACTTATAATCCATAGCGAAGGCAGCAATCCTTGATCTTCATCAGCAAGTGCTTCAAGTCCTCCTCACTTTCAGCAAGCAAGGTTGTGTCATCTGTAGATCACAGGTTTTTAATAAATCCTCCTCTAATCCCGATGCCACATTCTTCTTCATAAAGTCCAGCTTCTCTGATCATTTGCTTAGCAATACAGATTGAACAAACATGGTGGAAGGATCCAATCCTGGTGCATACCTCTCCTGATTTTAAAGCATGCAGTATACTCACATGCTTATTCTGTTCACATTACTGCCTCTTATCCCATGCAGAGATCCCACATGAGCAGAGTGACTTGATATGTATTTCCCTTTCTTCAAAATTTTATCCATAGTTTGTTATCATCCATGGAATCAAAAGCTTTGCATAGTTAGTAAAACATAAGTAAACCTCTTACTGGCATTCCATGCTTTCAGCCAAGATACATCTGATGGCAGCAATGATATCCCTCATTACACACCCTCTTCTAAATTCAGCTTGAATTTATGGCAGCTCCCTGTACTTGTATTTCTGCAACCATTTTTGAATTATCTTAAGCAAAAATTTACTTGCACGTGATACTAATGACATTGCTAAGTGTTTTCCATGTTCACTTTCATCAACTTTCTTAGGGATGAGCACAGATACCAATTTCTCCTAGTTAATTGACTAGGAAACTGTTTTCCACATTTCTTGGTTTAAAGAAGTGAGTAGCTCTAGTACTTCATAAGCTTATCGAAACATTTCACTTGTATTCCATCAATTTCTGAAGTTCCCCCCACCCCACAATGCCACCTGGACTTCTTTCAGTATCATTGGTTCTTTATTATATGCTACCTCTTATGCTGCCCCTTTCAAAGGTTGAATGTTGGGCACTTATTTTTGATACAGTAACTCTGTGTATTGCTTCCATCTTCTTTTGATGCTTCCTGCATTACTCAATATTTTGCCCAGTGAATCTTTCAATATTGCAACTCAAGGCTTGATTTTTTTCTTCAGTTTTCTTTTTCATCTTGAGACATGCTGAGTATGATTTTTATTTTTTTATTTTCTAACTGCGGTTCTCGGCACATTTATTAGAGTATTTTGTCTTCTCAAGCTGTGCTTGGAAATTGTCTGTTCACCTCTTTTATTTCATCATGTTTTTTGTTTGTTTTAGCTACTCTACATTCAAGAGCAAACCAGAGGTTTTTTCTAACACCTCTTTTATATTTTGTTTATTCAATGACTTCATGGTTTCTTCATGGATGGTGTTCTTTATCTCTTCCCACAACTCATCATGTCTTCTGTCCTTCGTGTCCAATCTGTCAAACTGACTTAAGTGGTTTAAATTTAGGGGACATATACTCAAGGTTGTAGGGTGCTGTTTCAATTTTGCTCAGTTTCAACCTCACCTTGAATTTACATATGAGCAATTAATTGATAGTCTGTTCCATAACAGACTATCAACCCCTGGTCTCATTTTGACTGCTACGATTGACTTCCTCTATTGTCTTTCCCCACAAAATCAGTCAATTTGATTCCTGTGTATTCCACCCAGGGGAGTTCATGCATACACTAGCCATTTATGTTGTTGAAAATAAGTATTTTCAATGAAGAAGTATTTGCATATTCCACCTTTCTTTCTTTCTCCAAGGCCATATTTTCCAACAACCGTCCTTTTCTTCTCTGTTTCTTACTTTCACATTTAAATCACCAACAATTATAAAGACATCTTAATTGCATGTTTAATAAAGTTCAGACTGAAGACGTTTGTGGAAAGCTCTATTGCTTAGTGGATAAATTTGAATAATAATTGTATCAACTGACTTTCCTTGTATGCTTTGTTAGGCTAAGTTTTCTAAAGAAACAAAAACACAAATATATATAACAGATATATATGATATATTCAAGTGAGTTGGTGTGTGTATTCACACAACTATAGAAGCAGGTGAGTCTAGTCTGGTTCAAGGCATTCGGTCGGATGTTAAGGTGACAAGTGTAGCTCCCACAACTGAGGAACCAGGAAGCAGTTTGGGAAACAGAAAGATTTCTCCAAAGTTGTGTCCCCCAAATATATGCCAAATTTAGCTGCTTGCTACACATGGTAAATGACTATACACTTGGAGGTCAACAGAAGTAGGTCAGGGGTTATTCTCCCTCAGGGTAATCAGCCATCTAGAGCTATCAGACTGTATAGTCCCACCCTAAGTAGGGCCCACACCCTTATGATGAGGATAGTAGTAGGTAGTTTCCCTGTAGGAGAGCCCAGGGAGGTCAAGCCCACTCAAGGGTGACCAAGGTTAGGCTGCCATCATAAATTCAGGGTCCGCCCACCTTGTCACATGTATACCCTTAGTCCTTCCACTTCCTATCAAGTGTACATCCCCTTCCTGTTGCTCATATTGCCTATTATACAACCCCTTCTTGTGACATATGTCTTTACCTGTAATTAGGAGGCACGCACACCTCCAAAGATATATAAGCCTTAGTTAGCAATACAGTGAACCCTCGTTTATCACGGTTAATCGGTTCTAGACCCTACCGTGATAAATGAAATTCCGCGAAGTAGGGTTCCTTATTTGTAAATCAAATATTTTCGTAGTTAGAGCATAGAGGACATGAAAAAACACCCTTTAGTCACCATTACACTCATATTACCCAATTTATTAAATGAAAAAGGGAAAATACAAAAAGTTTTACCTTTTCCTGGATGGTGAGCATCTTCCTCTGGCGCTTATTTTTATTGTCAGAAGGCTTAGAAGAAGCAGCTCATTTAGGAGCCATCATGGGCTTAGATAAAATTTCTTTAAAATCGCAAACAATTACAGTACACTGTACAAAAGCAAAAATGCATCTGATTCGTAGCTCCTATACGTAGCGATGCAGACAGAAGCGTGTACAGTATGAGCCAATCAGTGGCAGTAATGACAGAGCATGCGCTGTTACGCAAAAACCGTGATAGAGTGAAGCCGCGGAAGTCGAAGCGCGAAGTGGCGAGGGTTCACTGTAAATCCCTCTCTCCTGCTCGCTCTCTCCCCTACCCTCGTGACCTGTGCTGCATGTGGACTGGCTGTTGAGATCATGGCCATCCAGGAGGTGAGCATGCTACCATGAAATGTGTCTGACTTCTTTATTTTACTCTCTCTTCTCTCTCTCTCATTCTTGATGACCTTATTATAATCTTTATATATCTCAACTGTATAATTGCACTTACTGAACCTGTGATTAGTTGTTGGGGCTGGATTTACCGACAAAGCAGGTAGATGAAGTAGGAAGATAACTCAGGAAGACCATGGCTAGGTAATGCAAAGATGAATGATTCCAAGATCGGCACATCATTTTCCAGAGCCAGCAGGAAATATAGGGGTTATTGGCTCAAATACAAAGGATCAGAGTTTGATGAGTCAGATGATCCAGGTTAGCTAGAAGAAATTCTACACTGTGTCTTCTTATATAGTTGAAGAAGGCTCTACCCCTGGGGAGATACTGGCAGGGCTAGACCCTGAATAACAGCTTGCACTCCAATCTTCTCACAACTGCATGCTGCTCACAGCAGATCCTAACATGGAGTTGTTTACATTATGTTAGGTCACATCATGGGGGAGCCTCAACAGCCAAACTACTGAGAATCTTGGTCCGGCCAAGTTGTTCTAAAACTTAACTACCGTTATAGATATTACCCTATTTTAGACAACATTGTACTTCAAGATAGATCTTGAAATGTTCTTTTGTGCAATGAATGTAACATCATACCTCTTGTTTTTGTCATTGCTGGTACAGTAGACCATATGATTGTATGATTCTTAATGGCCAATGCCAGTCCATTTCAACCCTCTGATGCATACAATATCAATCTTTATGAGTTCCATTTCATTTCTGGTGACTTCCAATTTTTCAGCATTCATATTTCATACATTCCATGTCCCTGTTAGTAATGGAAGTTTGCAGGGGTTTCTTTTCATTTTGAGTCATGCCTTTTCAGCCAAGGAAGGTCTCAAAAGCTTTGCTCCCACCACATCATTATGGTCAACTCTATTTTGAGCAGACAGCTTTTCCCTTGTCGTATTCTGTGTGCATATTAACCAAAGAGGTTCATCTTCCAGCTCTGTGTCCAACAATGCTTCGTTGCTTTCACAGGGACTTCAGTGACTAACGAATGAATGAGAAATGAATGGCCAAGGTCATCTTTCAGCACCATATCTGAGAAAGCGCAGCTACAATTCACAAGTATTCCAGTGCTAAGCTCTCCAAAGTGGGTAGCCTATTTCTTCTTTCTAGTCAGTCCTTAGTCTGAAAGCTCAGCTGAACCCTCTTCACACTCGATGACCCTGCTGATATTTTTAAATACTAGTTACATAACTTCCAGGATCACAGCAACACCTAAGCCACCACAGTATGATAAATGGGCAGATTAGTGGTAAGGTAAGTTCTAAACTATTTCTCATTTTATATTTAAGAAACTGAAGCACACAGAGTTTGTACTACTATTGTAGGACACAAAGCATACTTTTAAAGTAACATCTATTCAAAGCCATTGACTAATTCCCCAGGCCTTTTGCTTACAGCACACACACACACACACACACACACACACACACATCTCCATATTCAAGTGCTTCTTCTATCTGACTCCTCACCATTTTCCAAGGTAATTTTCACTTCTCTCTACCAAATATACTGGAAAGTTCTCACAGTGGGAAATAAACTGATGCTGGTGAAAAGAAGAGGAAAGCCAAGCAGCATACTTTTGAGTGAGTCGTAATGAGTGCCAGGTATTGTATGAAGGTGTGTTATAAGTATCATCTCAATTACGCCTCACTTCGTGATTTAAGAAGAAGTCTTAGAGAAATTAAATCACTTTTAAAAGTTCACACAAGTTCTCAAGAACCAGGTCTTTAATTTGATCATGTTCTCTTGGACCTTAAGCTCCGTTACTTTAAAACATATTGGACAGGATTAGAATAAACTCTTCCATGGTGCCCGATGCATTACCTTCTGGAAGAAATGGCCTTACATGGGAATGAAGGTTCTGTGTTGCTTTCCTAATACTTCTGTAGCAGAAACCACCTGGTTTCAAAAAGCAGGTATTCATTTCCTGTGTTCTGGAGGCTGAATACCAGAGTCAGAGTCCTGGCCATGCCCATGTCTCCTGTGAGCTTCTTTCCTACTTTGTGGTGGACCCCAGCTCGCTCTGGTTTTTTGCCTCCCTTAACTCACAGACAACCCTCATAGGATGCTGACCATCTCCTGTCTGACACTCTGGCTGTTTCCGTTGTAGGTTTCTTTGTTGAATTTGTTCTTCAGTCAGAAGTGATCAGGTTTAGGGTACACCTGACACTGCGTGACTATATTAACATAATAAAAGAAAACCTCTATTTCCAAACAGGATCACATCCACACGTTACATGAGAGAGATGATTAAAATATGAATGGTGGGGGAGTTTAATAACTTATTCCCTATCAGTAGTGGTAAGGGAGAACTTTATAGATAGATAGGACTTAAAGAAGAGGAAAGGATAAAAAAATAGAACGGCCTGAAGAAAGGAAATATACCTGCAAATGCCTTTAATAGAGTCAGGTCTGTGTCCTCAGGTTTCACTGCAAAATAGGATGTTTGTCTTTGATGATTGCTTGGCTCCTTCAGTGTTTGATCCAGGCAGTCAGGGAATCAGTGAACAATAGGTGTCGACAAGGGACAGCTCCTTTGATGCCCCTTTGCAAGTTTCCCCCATAAATAAGCACCTGGTCAGTTGCCTCCCTCTTACAGAATTCCATTTTGATATTTTTCAACCTCCTTGACACTCTCTGTACCAAAATTGTATTTTTCAAAAAATGTTTCAAAAGTGCTTCTGTTCTGACTTAATGGGCTCAGTTTTCTGTGTTTGGACTGATATTCATGAGGTGCTTTATGAAAAACGAATGCATCTGAATGGTGAAGAAGTGCAGCATTGTTCCACGCTGAGATTTCTAAGGGCAAAAGCCGCTTATTTTCCTTCTAGCTTCTTCTTGAAAACTTTTCAAAATGACCTCAAACGGCTTTCTTCTTCCTATGAAATAGAACCCTTTCATCTATGGTTAGGCTGGTGGCTTGTGGACTCTCCAGCGGGGACAACCAAGGCTACTGTTCTTAGAAAGTATATGAAATGAAATAACAAGCGGCTTCCCTTTCAGTTACCCACTGTTAGATGCTAGTGAGAATCTCTACGTGCGTGCTCTTCCAGGGTGTGGAGGTGGGGGGACAATGGTGGCAAAAGGACAATGAAAGAATGCAATGTGTACTGGTCAACTAATTTGTGTTAAGCAACATGCTATTTATATACTTTATAGATATTATGTATTAATTGTGACCCCCCCCCCAAAAAAAAGATTATTTGTTGGAGTTCTGGACCCTATATCTGTGGATATAATCACATTTGAGGCTAGGGCTGATGAGAACATGTCAATAGTGCCAACGAAATGGCCTGGCATATAGAGAGTAGATTAGACAAAGAGAAGTGAGCACACGTGGGCAAAGGGTAATTGGCCAGGGAATCAAGGATACCAGGATGACGGAAGCTAAGACAAGGGTTTTCCCTATAGCCGTGGAGAGGAGACCCCCTTCCTCCACAGCTGGTGTTCTGAATTTGGACTTCCAGTTTCTCCGACGGTAAGGAATACATGTCTGTCCTTCAGAACCGCCCACTTCCTTTTCAACAACTTCAGAGAGGGCAGCCCCATACCTTTACTGACTTCATCTTTTGTAAGCCCAGTAAACAAAGCCTCCTTATTTCTATTCTACAGATAAAACACAGAGACTTGGAGAAGCTAAACCTCTTATTTAAAATGTTGCTGAGTGGTAAGGCCGGGGTTTGCATTTAGGTATTTTCATCAGGGATAAGCCACATCATTAACTTTAGATATTTAGCATTATTCTGAAAATGGTTATTAATGAAGATTTCTACCTTTTAAATTTTCTACTTTTTATAAGAGCTATAAGGAAAATATTTTATTATAAATATCTAGATGTAAAAATATACATTTATTGAACATTCAAGAAATGCATTGCCTAATTTGCTCCAATATTAAACCTCAGATAATTGTTTCCCAGAGTGGGTGATACTGCCTATTAGATACTGCCTAATTGTTTCCCAGAGTGGGTGATACTGCCTATGGGTGGGGGCAGGGGCGTTCAAATAATTGGGGAAGGGCTGCAAAAGCAGTTACTTGTATTTTACACTGGATTATGAGCTACAATACAAAAAAGTCAATTGACAGAATAGCCCTGAGCAACCTCCCCCACCCCACACACACATACAGACATTCACACTGAAAAATGGGTGGTAGGCAAAATAAATTCATGACCCTTTACTTTGGATCATCAATTAAATGCATGATATGTATCCCCTTGGCAAGCTTTCCTCTCGGTGGAAAAACAAGTTGTTCCAATGTAGTTGTTGTCAGGTGATTTTGAATCGATTCCAACTAATGCAACCCCAGATTCCACAGCATAAAACACAGTCTGATCACATGCCATTCGCGTACTTGTTTTGTTCCTGCGCTTTGGTGCTACCACTCTGTCAGTGCATCTCACTGAAGGCCTCTCTCGTCATTGCCGATCCACAGTATCCAGCAGGCTGTCCTTTTCAGAGACGGGTCAATTCTGGTAACACGTCCAATGTCTGTGAGACAGAGTTGCACTACCAACGTTCTGACCATAATTCCGCCAAGCTGTGCTGGCTGTTCATGGCACTTTTGATATTGTTCAATATAGTGCAGATAATAAGTTTACATACAATGAGTGCTCAATTATGTTATTATTGTTATGTGCCAGCGAGTCTCTTCTGACCCATGAGGACCGGGTGCACAAACAATGAGCTGTGGCCTGGTCTGGTGCCATTCCCACAGTTCCCCCGACGCTCGGGCGCGTGGGTGGGTGCAGCCTCCGTGTGAATCCGTCACCTCGGGGGACCTAACTCCCTTCGCTGCCCCTCTGCTTTACACAACGTGCGGTCTTTCTCTCCTTGGGTCTAAGAAGCACTCTGGCTGTACTTCTTCCAAGACCAATCAGCTTATCATTCTAGCACGTTCAACATTCTTCTCCAGCACAATTCAATAGGTTTGATTCTTCTTCAGTCTTCCAACTTTCACATGCATTTGAGGAAATGGGCAACATCCTGGCTGGGGGAGGTGCAGCTGCGGCTTATTCCTCGAAGTAGCATCTTTGCTATTCAACACTGGAAAGAGGTCTTGTGCAACAGATTTGCCCAGTGAAAAATTCTTGATTTTTTGCCTCCTGGTTCCATGAGTATTTATGATGGAACCACGCAAGATGAAATCTTTGGCAACTTTATTTTTTCTCCATCTATCAGGATGTTACCTATTGGTTCACTTGTGAAGCATTTAGTCTTCTTTACATTGACTCTGATATATTAGAGTATGAAACCTTCTGATTCCAAAATTAAACTCAGATTTGGAACATCAGATTTGATGTGCTGTTTGCACTTTGCTAAATATTTTAAGTAACCTTTTGTCTACAGTTTTTCAACAGTTTCATTTATTCCTCCTTTGACCAATATGATCTACTAGATTAGAATTTTCTGCCATGGACTTGACTTCTCATAGTCTATATACGACATTCACTTGGGTGAAGTAGAAGGTCATCAGAAACAGAAAACACTCAATGAGATGGATTGACGAAGTGGCTGCAACAATGGGCTCAAACATAACAATTGTGAGAATGATGGAGAACGGAGCAATGTTGTGTTCTGCTGTACACAGGGTCACTGTGAGTCAGAACGGACTCAAGGACACCTAAGCCCCACAAGATACTCTATACAGCTAATCTTGCTGTGGTCTCACTGGAGCGTCATGTAGACACAGCGCTCCGAATCAGCAGTTCTCAACCTATGGGTCACGACCCCTTTGGGGGTCAAACGACCCTTTCACAGGGTTGCCCAATTTACAATGTTATGGTTGGGGGTCACCACCACATGAGGACCTGTACGAAAAGATCGCGGCATGAGGAAGGTTGAGAACCGCTGCTCTAAATGAAGCTCGAAATCCTCAGAAGAGGTTGCAAAGGACAGGCTAAAGCTGGGTTTGCAGAAGAGTGGGTAGGATATGGGGACATAAGAAGGCACATGGGAAGGGCAAGGACAACATAGAAAATGAAAGTAGTAATGGCTGAGTGAGCACAGTGTGAATGGAGGAAGAGTAGGAGCCAAATATGTTCATTAGCTTCTAAAGATATCACCCTGCAAACCTATGGTTAGTCTGTTTGTAGTTGCTGAGTTGTTTGCAAGGACGTCACATACACACACACATTTACAGATCCTGGTATTTCTGTAAGTACATAGATTTTTTTTTACTCTCTAATTACAAACACAAAGATCTGTAGTAGATTGTTTGCTTCGCTACTAACAGGAAGATCAGTAGTTTGAATTCACCAGCAGCTCAAGTGGGTGGGGGGTGGAGATGGGGGTTGAAGGTTTCTGCTTCCATAAATATTTACGGCCTTGGAAACTCCCAGGGAAAGTTCTACTATGTCTTATAGGGCTGCTATGAGTGGGGATAGACTTGATGGTAGTGAATCTGGCTTTGTTTGTTTTTAATTAAAAACACACAAGCATGCACATGAATAAGACTTTGTGAGATTTTGCAAAGATGTAATCATACAAGGACACCATTTTGTCAATTCAATATTTTAATCAAAGTACTGCATGAATTCCTAACTAAATACAATTTTTATTATGTT
>NW_022111370.1:9168104-9177529 GCF_000313985.2 Echinops telfairi
AGAGGAAGGCCTTCGATGAGGTGGATTGGCACAGTGGCTGCCTCAATGGGCTCAGGCATAGGAAGAATTGTGAGGATGGTGCAGTACTGTG
This sequence comes from Echinops telfairi, assembly GCF_000313985.2. Taxonomy (NCBI): domain Eukaryota; kingdom Metazoa; phylum Chordata; class Mammalia; order Afrosoricida; family Tenrecidae; genus Echinops; species Echinops telfairi. Next base: position 9,168,196 of record NW_022111370.1, read on the forward strand.
CAGTGTTCCCTTCTGTTGTGCATAAGGGCTCTATGGGTTAGAGCTGGCTCTATAGAACCTAACAATAAGAATAAGTGCTTCTAGCATCTCTCGGGTTATGGGGGAATTTGATTTCTGTGGTAGTTACATAATCTCCTGTATTTTCCTATTTTCAGAAATAGATGGTCTGATTCTACATCACAGTATGCCTTAGCGTGAAGGCTGTCCACCATGGGTGGCTCAAATGGGAAGAAACAGTTGCAAAATATCCATTAGTAAAAAGAATATAGAATCCATGATGAAAACTCAAGGGGATTTTGATGTTATATAAAATAAAACGGGATGTACAAAGATCGATATCCTAGGCATTAACAAGATGAAATGTACTGGTATTGGTCATGTTGAATCTGATAGTAATATGGTCTACTAGGCTTGGAAGGACAAATTGATGAGCAACGATATTACATTTATTGCCCAAATAGAACTTGAAAAGGGGTGGAGCCTAGCCTGTCAATCAGGTCATAGTATATGAGGCCTCTGTGTGGGTACGGCCTTCTTCTGAGGATTCTGGGAAGTCCTGTATTCTTCCCTGGAGGTGGAGACACTCTCTGCTTTATATTCCTGCTGACAAGACACATGGAGCTCTGCTATAGCCCTGGAGCTGGAGGAGTCATGTGGAGATTCACTGCCACTGGATCCACAAGACTTCCCACCCACTGGTCTGTGATTGTCCTACATTTAGTGTCATTTCATGTATTACGTGAGTCTGGAGAGGAATTTATAGATTGGTATCAGACATATGGGTTAATATCTGACGTATGGACTTGATCTGGACTGGGTTGGGATATTTTCTCAATATACAATTGCTCTTTTATACAAAGCTCTGTCTTATATACATATGAGTATCTATGAATTTGTTTCTGTAGTCAACCCAGGCTAACACAATTTACTTGTTATTTTATAATTGAATGTAGCAAATTTCTTTAACGCCATTAGTGAAGTGAGAAAGAGAAGACTGCTTCTGAGAAGACAGTTTAATAATGTGTAATAATCACACATTATAGTTTTATATGTGTAATAATCACACATTATAGTTTTATATGTGTAATAGTCACTCCTGGGATGTGCTTCTCATCTCTATTGTCATAATGTTAACATGGAGGTAAGATTTAATTGTATTTACCATAGTCTGTTGGTTAGAAATAAGTCAAATCCCTTCCAAACTTAAGGGAAAGGATTATAAAAGAATGTAATTTTCAAGAAGTATATTGTAGTGCCCAACTTAGAGTATGCTCATCAGAACACAATCAGTAATTCATCAATGTTGATTGAACTACAGAATTTCGGGGTTAATTGTCATCCAGGCCTTAGATCTGGATGTAGCTTCTCTGGGCCCAGCAAGCTATAAACCAAACGTGTCAGTGATCTATTTCTCCACACCAACACACATAATCACAAAGGTACAGTACTTAGGTGAGATCCTGAGGAATATATACATGTACAAGTTGCTTAAAAAACATAAGAATAAAACATGTTCAGCAAACATTACTGAGAAACAGTAATGTGATCCTTTGGGGTAAACACTATAAAGATTGGCTATCCTGGGAGCAGAGACATTTCATCATTAGGGAACAAGTCTGATTTCTCAGTAAAGATGACATCTCCCTGGGCCATCCTAGTGTTTTGGTTTGCCAACTTCCTCTTCCGAGGGAACACACTGGAAGTGAGCTCAGTTTATCATGAGCTATTCCTCGAGTGATACCAGGAGACTAAAGGTTTCTTTTGTTCTAGTTGGTTCTATATACCAAGCACTGCAAGCAAACGCCCTATGCCTATTTTTTAAATTTAATTGGTTTTTCCCTTTTTTTTAATCTTTCTTTCCTCATATACACCTTTCTCTTTCCCTCTTAACTCAACAATAATTTCAAGCTATCAGCATGGAGTGAGAAGCTATATTCTTAATATGACCATCATTGCGAGGCATTGCTCTAACAGGCTTTTGTTTTTCAGAGGCTTTACCAATATTATTACCTGCTGTTTCAAATCGATAATATAGTTCTAATTCAAGGCCCCACAGTTATGTGCCAGTCTTCTTCCTGTGTACTTTGAAACCGGCCAATTCATTCTTGCAGTAATTTATTTCTTATGTACGTTAGCACAGTCAATAATAACTTCTAACCTATACTACTAATATTCTGTTTTACCACTTTCCCCCTTGAGCTATAAGTTGTTTTATTACAGTGTAACATGCTCACCACCCTTCCAGCCCAGAACATCTATTCCCTTGCCACCTGCTGCCTAATGCTAAGACAAATCCTCATATAGCTATTTCTCAAGCTTCTCTCAATTACTAGCATCATCTAGTCAATCATGCCGATCAGAAATATATAAACCATTATAGGTATTTTAAAGAAAATATTACTTAATACAAGGTGGAGAGGGCTCTAAAATCATTTTAAATTTTGTGGCTATGGAAAGTGAACAGTATTAAATAGTAATGTGCACACCAGTTGACAAAGTTTAATCTTTTTCCAAAAAGGTATGGTGGCATGAGATGATAAAGACATAAGCATATGACGCAGAAGAAATGTTTGTATTCATCATTAACCAGTCACCTCGCTTCATCCCAGAAACATAGAGATACACTTGAAAATCAAGATATCTGCGAATTGACTCATAAAATTAACTTAATTTCACTCAAGGGTTATTGAGCAAAAGAACAAAGATGAAATAGAAACAAAGCAATATTTGTTTTGAATGTGATACTCCCAGTGCTTGGTATTTCTATGAGAGTATATTGGTATTGATTTTTAATTTAATTTTATTTTTTTGCCAAGGGTGACTACATCTACCATCTATTCTTATCTATCTTCATAACTAATGAGCCAGAGGGAGCTATTCAGTCTTTGTGAGTTAGTGCTTCTCAACTAAAAACAAAGGAGAGAAAGAATGGCCTAAGGGCATATAGAATCTCTCAGAGTCCACACAGGCAAAGATCACCATTAAACCTTCTTCACAGAGAAGGAAACCTCTTTTATGTCCTTAATAACAGTTGAAATATTATTTTGATTCAGGGCGGGAAGTAACTGTCCCTGGGAGCTGTGTGATCCACAGTCAGCTACTTCAAAGTTTGAGCAAGGTATCCTGATCATCAGACCTGGGACATTGCATATTTGCAAGTGAAGTGGCAATTAATAACAGTGATGTTTACCAAATCGTGGCAGTTATCATTTTTGGATGAAAGCAATGAAGAGAAACCAGAAAAGGATAGAGGAAGAGAAGAGAATAAATGAGAGGAGAGCAACCAAAGCCACTGCCATTGAGTGAGTTCTGGCTCTTAGTCACCAGTCGGCCAGACTAGCATGGCCTCTGTGCGTTTACAAGGAAACAAGAGACCACAAGCCTAAATGTAAACACATAATGAACTTCACCAACAATTTACAGATTAACACCATGCCTGTAACTTTTTATTTGGAGTCACGCTACATGAAGGTCACCAAAGCTTTGCTCAACCTTAAATGAGGTTGGCTGATTTCAGTCATCTCTACCCACTCACATTTGCAATGTCTTCCAGTGGATGGGCTCAGCTCCTGGCCTTATATGAAAGAATGGTCCACTTCTACCCATGAAGTTTTCATTCCCCTCGTTTTCTTTCTTTTCTTTTTTTTTTTTTCAGAAATAGATGGTCTGATTCTACATCACAGTATGCCTTAGTGTGAAGGCTGTCCACCATGGGTGGCTCAAATGGAAGAAACAGTTGCAAAATATCCATTAGTAAAAAGAATATAGAACCCATGACGAAAACTCAAGGGGATTTTGATGTTATATAAAATAAAACGGGATGTATAAAGATCGATATCCTAGGCATTAACAAGATGAAATGTACTGGTGTTGATCATGTTGAATCTGATAGTAAGATGGTCTACTAGGCTTGGAAGGACAGATTGAAGAGCAACAATATTACATTCATTGCCCAAATAGAACAGTTCACAATTTATCCTCAAGTATATGGCTGTCTGTGATACAATAATATCCATACACCACCAAGAAAGTTAGCTCAAAAAGACTATTACTCAAATTTAATGCCAAAGATGAAGAAATTGAGGATTTTCACCAACTTTTGTAGTCGGAAATTGATGGTCAAACATGCAATCAAGATTCACAATTATTGGTGATAGGAATATGAATGTTGGAGACAAAAAAGAAGAATCTGTAGTAGAAAGAGATGGCCTGGTTTATATAAAGAAGGTTAGGGTCCCATGATTGTATTTTGCAAGACCGATGACTTATAAATTGGAAATACCTTTTTATTCAACAGTATCAAATTGACTACCTCTGTGAAAAGAGACAGTAGAGATGTTCATTATCATTTATCAGAGCAAGGAAAGAGGCTGGCTGTGGAACAGATCATCAATTTCTCTTATGCATGTTCAAGTTGAACCAGAAGACAAATAAAAACAAGTCCATGAGAGACAAAATACAATTTTGACTGTCACCTGAATTAAAAATTGTATTAATAATAGATTTGATCAGTTTAATGCATTGAACACTATTAAGTAAAGCCCAGAAGAATTGTGAATGGCATAAGGACATCATATATAAATAAAGGCAGAAAGTCATTTAAAAGACAGAAAAGAAAGGAGAAAAAATAAAGAATGTCAGAAGAGATAGTGAAAATTGCCTTTGAATGTCAAGTAGCAAAAGAAAAATGAAAATCTGATGAAGTAAAAAAAAACGAACAGAAATTTTCTGAGGACAGATTTAGAAGCCAGTACTGTAATACCGATATGAATATCTAGATTTACAAAACAAAAGGAAATAACTCACTCCGCCTTTCTCAAGCTCAAGGAACTGAAGAAAAATAATACAAGTTTCAATTTGCAGTACAGATAATATATTGAACAACACAAGAACCATTATTACATAATCACTGTCGCAAAAATAATTGATTTAAAGCATTTCAGGAGTAGGAAATAATCAATAACCAATGAAAGAAGAAGCACAAGCTACACTGAAGTCATTTGGTGAAAACAGGACTCCAGGAATTGCTGTGATATGAAGTGAGCTGTTTCCATGACTGCGTAAATGCTCGAAATGCTCATGTGTCTATGCCAACATAGAAGACAGCTACTGGCAGAATGCTTTGAAGAGATCCATATCCATGCTCATCAGAATGTGGGAATTATTGAACAATATAATTAAATTCACAAGATGGACAATTTGTATGAAAATACTTTTTAAATGTTCCCAAAAGTTTATGATGAAATTCAAGAAAAATTCAGAAGATGGTATTGAAAGAGGGATATCAGTGCTGATGTGACTTGTGTCTTGTCTGATGACAGAATATCAGACAGATGTTTATCTGTGTTTCATTGACTATTTGAAGGCATTCTACTGTGTGGATCATAACAAATTATGGAAAAAGTGGGTATGATAGAATACTTAATTATGCTCATGAAGAAGCTATATATAGGCTGAAATGTGGTAATTAACACCAAGCAAAATGACACTTAATAGTTTAAAATAAAGAACGGAGTGTATATCCTTACACATGCTAATTCATTATGCATGCTGAGCAAATAATCCAATAAATTGGACTATATGGAGAAGAATATGACATTAGCATTAGAGATAAGTTCATTAACAACCTGTGCTATGTGAACGACACAACCTTGTTTGCTGAAAACAAAGAAGAGTTGAATCACTTGCTGATGAAGAATAAGACTACAGCCTTCAGTTTAGATTACTGTTTTACATAAAGAAAACAAAATCCTTTATAACGGAAGCAATAAACAACATCATGTTACTTGTCAATTGAAATAGTTAATGATTTAGTTAATTATTTCATGTTATGTGACTCCACAATCAATACTCAAGAAATTAGCAATCAGGAAACCAAAGTATGCATTGCATTGCACCAATTGGTTGCAAAAGAGCAAGTGACCATCTAGCTCAGAAGCAACAAAGTCCACATGGAACAACATATCAGCCTGTGTGATCACGAGGTGTTGAACGGATCACTGAAGACAAATGGGTGCATAAGCAAATGTGGCGAAGAAAGCTGATGGTGCCCGGCTATCAAAAAGTATAGCGTCTGGGGTCTTAAAGGCTTGAAGGTAATCAAGCGGCCATCAAGCTCAGAAGCAACAAAGCCTACATGGAAGAAGTACACCAGCCTATGCAACCACGAGGTGTCGAAGGGATCAGGTATAAGGCATTATCAGAACAAAAAAAATCTTACCATAGTGAATGATGGGGGGAGTGCGGAGTGGCGACCTAAAGCCCATTAGTAGGCTACTGGAGATCCCCTTGCAGAGGGGTCTCAGGGTGGAGATGAACCAGTCAGGGTGCGATGTAACAACAATGAAAGGTACAACTTTCCTCTAGTTCCTAAATGTTTCCTCCCTGTTCCCACTACCATGACTTGAATTCGACCTTGCAAATCTGGCTAGACCAGAGGATGTACACTGGTGCAGATGGGAATTGAAAATACAAGGAATCCAGGGTGGTTGAGCCCTACAGGACCAGTGGTGTGAGTAGTGAAACAGGGAGGTTAGAGGGAGAGTGGGTGGGAAAGAGGGAACCGATTACAAGGACCTATATGTGACCTCCTCCCTGGGGGACGGACAGCAGAGATGTGGGTGAAGGGAGACGTCAGACAGGGCAAGATATGACAAAATAACAACTTATAAACTATCAAGGGCTCATGAGGGAGGGGGGAGCAGGGAGGGAGGGGAAAATTGAGGACCTAATGCGGGGGGTTTAAGTTGAGAGGGGATGTTTTGGGAATGATGAGGGCAATGAATGTGCAAATGCGCTTTACACAATTGATGTGTGTGTGGATTGTGATAGGAGTTGTATGAGCCCCTAATAAAATGATTTTAAAAAAAAGGAAAAAAAAATGTTAAACAACAAAGGTGTATCTCTAAGGAGAAAGGGGTGTCTAGCCCAAGCCTCAATATTGTGAATCACATCACATGCATAGATAAGCCGGGCATGAGTGAACACGACTGAGGAAGAAGTGCTACATTTAAATTATGAGGTTGGTGAAGAATCTATACTATTCCATGGACAAAGACAAATCTGTCTTGGAAGCAGTACAGCCTGTCTGGGCTTTAGAAGTCATAGTAACTGTGATCCCTGGAGTCTGGAAGTCAACCCTCAGGCCTTTCTTTGGAGGAACCACCTGTTATTCCTAAGAATCACACAAGGACTCATGTCACATTGGACACTGTCAATATGACAGAGAGTAGTAATACAATAGTGTCATCACCATAACCCACTCATGAAATTAAACAAAGAAACATGCAAACAAAAATATAACGCTGGTATAGTCTTCCAAAGATAGTACTGTAGTCATTGCTAAGGAACTGAGAAAGTATTCTTGAACACTTCTTCAAGGTATGTTTCAAATTACAATGAAACCTCTCACTTTAACAAAACACCTAATAGGAAAATTTATGACCACAACAAGACCTGCTTAACCACTTATGGTAAACTGCTTAGTATGTCTCTCCCAGAAATAGTTTTTGTAACTCCCATCAAATGCGTTTTTTTCTGTTGGAGCTGCCTAAGAGCGAATGCAAGAGACATCTGAGGATACTCGGTTGTGAGTCATTGTTAGCCAGGGTAATTATGATGAAAAACCCTTGGGATGCTCACATGGCATCGTTCAATTTTGCCATCCTGCTGGGCATGCAATGCTTTCCCGTGTGATTCTTTGGTTGGCAATAGAGTGAGAAGTTCCATTTTTATATTTGGCCATTTTGTCTCTCTAACTGCCCTGAGAAACACTTTGCTAAAGTTTATTCTCTTCCTCTGGGTGTTGCCTCTGGCTCACCATTGTCTGACCTCTGGTTCTACTTGTTTGTGATTGTGATACTATTGTTCAGTAAATTCTGTATTGAATTGAAAACATGGTCTATGATCCACGATTATTGTCATGGATTGAAATACGCCCACTTAAAACATATCAAATTGAAGGGGCCATGATCTCAGTGATTTGACAATTATTGAATACTTTCCTTTGGCAGTTATGTCATGTGATTTGATGTGATCAGCCCATCCGTTGTAAGGAGACTTGGGTAGGATGGAACACCTGTAGTCAAGTTGAAGCCCTGGTCCAGTGTAAGGAGAGTTTTCCTAGGGTATGGTTTGCATTGCTTCTTAAACAGGACAAAAGGAGAGGTAGGTGAGCACAGATGAGGGACGTCATTACGCAAAAGAAAGAAGAACCACAAGCAGAGCATGTCTTGGGACCCGAGGTTTGGTGTTGGGACCCGAGGTTGAAAGAATCCTAGTTGGAGGAAGATTGATGCCAATATACATACAGGTATCCAAAGAGCACTGGATACACAGAGGTTAAAAGGAGACAAGGACCTTTCCCCAGAGCTAACAGAGAGAGAAATTTCCCCCCTAGAACTGGTTCCCTGAATTCAGACATCTGACCTCCAAATCTTTGAGAAATGTTCTGCTTGTTAAATCCTCTCTCTTCCCGTATTTCTACCAGAGTAACACTTAGATCACTAAGGCATCCCCTTTTCTCTGAAGAAAGTGCGTAGTGTAATGAGGTTTGTGTTCAGTGCCTTCATGGAAAGACTTCAGTATTTTACCTTAAATTAATTTGTACAGTGAAAATGATTGTGATGTTGGAAATGTTGAAGGCAACAATGACTATCTATCTGGAAAGCACCTATTACAGTCTACATACTCAATTTACACCACAAAACAAAACAAACCGAAAGACACCCCCTTCCCTGGCGTTGACTTGATTCTGACTCATAGCCGTCCTAGGGGACAGAGCAGGACTGTCCCTGGGGGTTCCAAAAACTGCCAATCTTTAAGGTAATAGACACCCTCATCTTTCTCCTATGACGTGGCTGCTGGTTTCGAACTGCTGACCTTGCAGCATAGCCTAACACATAGCCTCCCTAGGGATCCTCATTCAATTCACAGTAGCTGCTTTTATTGTTGATTTGTTCCAAATTCCACTGTAAATTTCACTACATCCACAGCAATTCTATCAATAGGCTACATCCATCAAGTCTCATCTGAAAAGAGACAAATATAGGGTTTATATCCTTCTCAATGTGGCTTTTTCTGTTTGTGTCTTTGGCACTTATTGTGTTCCTCTCTGTCAAATCAAATTTATTTTGTCTGCTCATCCCTAGAAGAAAATGGAGATGAAAACAATTCCAGGCTCAATAGCCCAGGATAATTTGGTTCGAAGAAAAGACCAAGGAAAAATATACTATGCCATACATGAGACCAATTCTCTTTATTGGACCATGACAGAAAACATTGGGAACAAAATAGAAAATGATTTATAAAAAAAATAGTAAAGGGTATAATGCAG
>NW_022111370.1:9178582-9180004 GCF_000313985.2 Echinops telfairi
GTCACATATAGTTCCTTGTCATCGGTTCCCTCTTTCCTACCCACTGATGTCCATCTACTCTCAAAGCCTTTATTTTTACTTTTTATAGAAAAAAGTCTGGTATTTGCAACTCTAAAACTGCCATATTTGCTGTGTATTTACATTTTGATTGACTGTCCCATTAATTTAAGCTGACTCAAAATTTATCAATTTTTCCTTGACACTCTTACCTCTAAGGGGGCATATTTAACAGCGCTTTAAGAATTCCCCAACTAGTATGTTAGGCCCTTCTTGGTTAGATGGAAGTGGGTCTTCAGAATGAGGTTGGAGTCTTTAAAAAAAAAACGACCTCACTACACATAACCCTTCTGTAAAATCATTGCATGTGTCTAGCTCTGCTGGAGAACATGTTATTCACAGATGTTGAAATCCAGAGACCACAAATGTATCAGTTACATTCAACTGTCTACTTTGTTAACAAACTTATTTTCTATAGCAATTTTAAGTTAGCAAATGTAGGTTAATTTTAGGAAAAATTGTACAGAAAGTCCTAAAGCACTGAGAATTGTTAGATATTCCCTTAACTCACATAGACTGATTCTCCATTGATAGTGCTGGTAAAAGGTATTTAGGATGAAGAAATCTTTGGTCTTGCAAAATTCTATCACAGGATTTCATTTTTATGAAAAAGTACTACAGTAGCTTCATTTTCATTTCCGACTTGTTGTTGGTTGGTTTGGCAGGCTAAGAAGCCCTGGTGGCATTGCCCCTACTCCTTGGTCTGTAATCTGCATCTTCTGTGATTTGAAACCCCAGCTGCTCCTTGGAAGAAAGAAGGGGCTTTCTACTCCTGAAATCAATTCCGTCTCAGAAATCCACAGGGGGTTGCTATGAGTCTTCATAACTTGATGGCAGGAAGTTTGGTTTGGGATGATGTATTTAATGGTCTTCACCAACACCATAAGCGAAAAGCATAAATTATTCATTGTTCAGCTTTTGCGTGTAGAGGTAGTAATTGAGAATATCACTGTTTGGGTCAGGTGACAACTTCACCTTTAACAACTTAAAAAGTTCTTTAGCAGCACATCTGCCCAATAAAATATGTCACTGATTTCTTGACTAGGACTTCCATATGCATGCATTGTGGACTAAAATAAAATGTAAACCTTGATAACTTCAATATTTTTTCCATATATGATGTTGCTTATTGATTCAGTGTTGAGGTTTATTTGTTTTATGCTGACTTATATACAATTACAGCAGTCGTATGGTATGTGTGTGCTAGATATCCACAATACTGTCTTTAGAATAGGGATATATATTGTATATATCTTTATATCTTCTATAACAACTGGTGCTCATAATTAATCAAAAATATACTTCTCAAACTTAATTGAAATTTATATTTTGTAGTGATGCTCATCATCAATTTCTTGGTAAATT
>NW_022111370.1:9181502-9182787 GCF_000313985.2 Echinops telfairi
GATTAAGGATTTATCATCTGGCTGGCATGGTCTAGTCCTTACGGAGAAGAGTAGTAGAGGGGATTGAGGTCATGTTCTTCAGATACTTATGCACTTGGAGGAAGGGCTTGGCCCTTTGGGGTGGGTGTCTTTTGGTAGCATTAGAGATTAATATGCAAGTTCTACCCTTGTCTTGCTTCAGGCCATTTAAAATAATCACTGAGAATCTTCTCTTCTATAATTTGTTCGTTATGGAAAAACATTTGTATGGCACAGCACCAGAAAAATTATCAAAGAAACCATGTTTTGTTTACTGCTGTGTCCTACAAAACCAGGTAGTTTTGAGATCAAATAGGCATTTTTATAATCAGGGAAATAAATCTATTTCAGAAAATTATGAGCTATATTTGAGTCATTTACTATGTTTTGGATCATGTTTTTAAAACCTGAAGTAAACTCAACAGACAAAAAATGCATTGAATAATTAATTCCTCCTATACTTTAAGAGCCACATGCTATTCTAGACTTTAAGACGAAGTCTTTGGATACTAGAGATATCATGACCATTTGATAATTAAAGTATGCCCTGGCATTTCCATCAACTCATGCGCCTGTGAAACTTGGTAAATAAATAAGAACGTACAGGTAAGTTGACGCAGTGGAATGATTGCTTGGTGAGGCATATTAAACAGAATGTTCTTCAGGAGTGAGGATAGCATGACGTAGCCTCACATACTCTGCAAAGGATGAGGAGAGACTAGCCCCTGGAAAAGGGCACATGTTCACCAAAATAAAGAGTAAACCCAGAGGAAGATGCTCAATGAAATATGTTGACACAGTGGCTATGGTAATGGGATAAACTGTGACAGCATAAAGGACAGGGTAGAAGTGTCCCTGTGAGTTCCTGAAACTATAACTCTTTACAGGAGAAGAAAGCTCATCTTTCTCCAGCTGAGCCACTAGTGGTTTCAAACTACTGGTCATAAAGTGGGTTTGAACTGTTCCACACATAACTAAAGCTTTCCTTACCTTCAAAACTTATTACCATCCAACCAATGCTGACTCATAACAACCCTTTGTGGTTTCTGAGACTGTAACTATTTACACTAATAGAAAGCCCAGTCTTTCTCCCAAGAAGCTGTTCATGGTTTCCTACTGCCTGCTGAGTGGATGGTAGCCAACCAATGAGTAACCACTCCACCACCACACCTCCAAAGTGAGGGTTAATGGTCTGAAGTTTAGATGAGACTATGTCTTCAATGGATTCAGTACAGTGCTCAACTTTGAGAAGGTGGTCAATGATTGT
>NW_022111370.1:9183659-9185331 GCF_000313985.2 Echinops telfairi
ACTATTTAAAATCAGATACACATTTGCATGCAGCTGTTAACTGTGCACGGAAGCTGGCTGATGGATGAAACTCAAACTCAATGCCATCAAGTTGATTTTGATTCAGAGACCCTAGATGACAGGGTAGAATTACCCATGTGGGTTTCTGAGATTATTATGCTGGTGGGTTCTACCTGCTGACCTTGTGGCGCAGCAGCCCAACGTGGCACGACCCAAAAGAAACATACTTCTTTAATTGAAAGATCATTTTATTGGGGACTCTGACAGCTCTTATAACAATTCATACATCAATTGTATCAAGCGTATTTGTCCATATGTTGCCATCATGAATCAAATGTTGAGGTATTCTCAACCTTCTCCCTGTGCCCACGGCCTACGTCTGTATAGTCAAATTCTTCTCGGTGTAGATTCTGTCAACTGTTTTCTAAGGGGTCTTTCATCCTTTTACAGTGGCTCTCTAATGAAATTAAGGTCAGATCATTAATCTCTCTACTCCAAACGTTCAGTGCCTCTCTACAGCCTGCAGAGCAGATCATACCTTCCTTATCTGACACCAAGATCTCCATTATGGCCATCAACTTGTCCTTCCACCGACACCCCTGTGCTTCTTGTAAATGTCTCATGCTCAGGGGTCTGGATTTCTTTCTCTTTTTTCCATGAATATTTTTATTGGGAGCTCTTACAACCCTTATAACAATCCATACATCAATGATATCGAGCACATTTGCACATCTGTTACCATCATCGTTTTCTTTCTACTTGAGCCCTTGGTATCAGCTCCTCTTTTTCCCTCCCTCCCCCACCTTTCCACCCTGGTGACCCCTGGATCAATTGTAAATTATTATTATTTTCATATTTTAACACCACCCACTGTCTTGCTTCATTATTTTAGGGGTCTTGCCAAAGCATTTGCTATAATAGTCACTTACTTTATTTCTGGTCACCAACTGAGCTGTTCTGGACCTATAAATGCTGATTTTTATTCCTGCATTTTGATGATTTTGTCTTTTAGTTTTTTAATACAATTTCCTTCTTACTGAAATTTTGAGTTTTATTATTATCAGCCTATGTTTTAGAGTGATCTTTTGAACTTTGTATTGTTTTTCCACTTGGATTTAAAGTCAAATAGAACTATTTCAATCTTCTGTTCTGTCACTCCCTAAACTACATATTTGGTCAAATCATTAAAAATCCTATGCCTCAGTTTCCTTACTTGTAAAAAGGGACTGGTGGGATGTTTTATCGTCTACCTTCCAGAGTTGTTTGAAAAATTAGATGCAATGATAAAAATGCCAAAACCAAACTCACAGCCATGGAATTGATGGCAACTCATAGGGATCCTTTAGGACAAGGTAGAACTGCCCCTGTGAGTTGCCAAGACTCTAAATCTTATGAGAGTAGAAAGCCCCATCTATCGTCTGAGGAGCACCTGGTAGTTTCAAACTGTGAACCTTGTGGTTAGCAGCCCAACACATAACCACTATACAGCCATAGCTCTTAGATGCAACTAGAGGAATGTAATTTATGGAGTACTACATTTTTTTCTATCTGTGATATATTAGAGTGTCAGCAAAAATGAGAGAAGCGTTCAGTGAAACGGCTTGACACCATGGACACAGTAATGAACTCAAACATGCAATTGATTATGGCTATGAAGATGAAGCTCCTGCTT
>NW_022111370.1:9186790-9191051 GCF_000313985.2 Echinops telfairi
GATTAGTCTTTTTGGGATATCTTCAGAAAAAAAGGTACAATCAAAGCAGTGGCTTCTGAGGTCATTTGCTGGACCAGGTAAATTCAAGGAAAAGAGGCCAGATTACAAGGTTATATGTAATTTTTTTCTTTAAATTTCAAAAAGATAATTTTTTAATATATTTTCTTGAAATACACAGAGCAATCATTGGGAGTTTTATAAAGAAAAAAGTTTTAAGACAACTAACATCTTCATTGATGAGAAAAGACCAATAAAGCTATGTGGAGGATTATTTTCTCCATTGCCACAATACACTTGCATATTCTTCAAGGGTAGAAAGGGATGTCCTATGAGGATATTAGGGGGCATTTTACCCTATCCGCCTTATCATCCTTACCTTGCCCTTTACATTTCTTTTGATTGCTTAAATTCAAAGAACATTAAAAAATAACATGACTTTGCTCCCTTGAGAATGGAAAAACTCCTGGCCTAGTGGTTATGCATTGGACTGCTAACCACAAGGCCAGCAGTTTGAAACTATCAGCCGCTCCACAGGAGAAAGATGGGGCTTGCTACTCCTGTAAAGAGTTACGGTCTCAAAAGCCCAGAGGGGCAGTTCTGCCCTATTCCACAGGTTTGCTAAGTTGGTATAGACTTGATAATAATGAGTTCTTAAATCAAACTGCCGATGTAGAAATATCCCTTCATAAATGTATAACTCACTTTTTGGTTTAATAAAGGTTTCTGTGGTTTTCTAGCAATACTAAGCCACTTAACCTTGCATATGACTATCATGAATAGGAACCAATTTAATAGTGACATACACAACTAAAATATCTAAATCTTAATCATGATTGTATCATCTAGCCATTGTAATTTCTGAAGCTCTTCATCAAGGAATAGGCTAGTATTGTCTATAATCCATCATTGGCCTTTTGGGGCACTTAGCTATCACTCAAATACCATCAGGTCTTAGAATAATCTTCTTAAGGTATTTCAAAATATTTCTGAAATGCTTCAAAACTGGGTTGAACTAAAGTTCATGGATTTTATCTTCTAATCCAAAGGGCACATCATTATTCCAGGAGTCATATGGTCTTTATCTTTTTCTTTACCCTTAGTGATCCAACCTTTATAAATTTGTGAGGAAGAAGAATGCCAATAAAGAAAAGGCAGAACAATGCTGCTTGAAGTGATTTATTTCCAGATGCAATAGAGTCATCGTGTAATACAGAAAGAATACATTTTCACGATTTATTGCTTTGCCAATTAAAAAGTAATTTGGACACGTTTCATTACAGTTAACCATTGTGAAGAAGCCAACAGAAAATTTTTAATTTTGAAGAGCTGACCTTGCTCCATTTCTTCTAAGAAAACTGAAAGATATGAGTATTTTTCTTTTAAAAGTTTTAGATGGAGGAACATCCAGGAATTTATTTTTTTTATAACTGAAGGTTGGGGATGGAGAAACATTACTTTTCATGATTGGTTTATATAGGTAGGAAAATTAGGTTACTTTTTAGAAATTAGTAAAAATGAATTTATGATCACCTGCTAACCACTATCTTCATTTTAAGCCAATTTATGCTTTATATAGCATGGTTTGAATTTGTTTTACCTTTAGCCACTATAATTTAAAGGTTTTAATTCCATCTACTTATGTGTACCTTATTCAATGCCCAACTTTCATATGCATTTGAGGCAATTGAAAATACTAGGGCTTGAGGCAGACATACCTTAGTCCTCAACTTAACATCCTTGCTCTTCAATACTGTAAAGAAGTCTTGTGCCTCAGATTTACCCAAATGCATCACATCTCCTGAACTCTTACAGTTGCTTCCATGATTGTGGATCTAAGCAAGACGAAATCCTTGACAACTTCAACTTGTTTTCCATTCAGCGTGATGTTACCTATTTGTCCAGGTGTGAGGATTTTGGTCTCCTTTCCATTGAGTTGTCATGTATGCTGAGGGTTACAGTCCTTGATCTTCATCAGCAAGTGCTTCTTGTCCTCCTTACTTTTAGCAATCACGGCTGTGTCCTTTGCATATTGAAAATGATCGATACTGTTGGTTGATGCCGTGGATTCTTTGCAGACCCATAAAGCCCTTATGTACAAAGGAAGAAAACAGTGCCCAGTCCTGTGCCATCCTCATGATCGTTTTTCTAGGTGGCCTATAGGATCACATATTTTTCCTTGTTGGAGTCAGGGAAAGTGTAAAGAGTTCATAGACAGAGTTTGCCTCTGTGAATAAGAACATGTTAACATGCAAGAATAGAATATAGTGGCACATTTCTTGGATCGTGAGGCATGTCTGAGGCGCCCTGTTAAAAAATTCACACCATGCAGGAAGCAAGATGGCACCCAGGGAAGCAGCCCATGCTGGGAGTTCCGTGGCGATCAGTGAACCCAGTGTCCAGGGTGATGAGTAGTAGGATTCTATTAAGTGAAAAGATCCCTACTACAGTCCAGAGTGCTTCCTCTGTCTGAGAGGTGATCCTCCCCTACATCTACTTTGCTACAGAGACCCAGAGATCTGTGACCTGAACCCAGGGATTTCCCAGCCCATGCTGCAGATGCTGCTTTTGCATACCAATGCAGTTGCACTCTACCCCCTGGCCTGGTTGTCACACTAGAAGCTGGACAGCTGCCCTGATAAGTTTTCCATATCTGTGCTGGACCACGCAGCAGCTGTCTGCCAGCGGCACTCCCCTAGGGAGCTACTCCATATCCCATGGTTCCCCTTTCTACACATGGCAGTGGTCCCCTGCCAAGCGCTGGTCCAGGGCCCCAGGGGCCAACCTGCAGTCCACCTGCGACTGTGGGGGCTCTCTGCACCATTGCCTGAGGTCCCCCCTCCCTATGGCACTCACATCTCCTATGCCTGTGGGGTGCAATGCCTGCCACTTCCCCAGGCAGCGTGGCTCAGCACTGCCCCACCCTCTCCAGGTCACTGCTCAGAGAGTACATCCTTGGTCTTGGAGGCATCCTTCCTCCACATCTAGGATAGCTCTGGAACCCAGGGGATCAATGACCTGGTCCCTGAGGCTCCCCAGCCTACAGCAGCCACACTCCCTCAGACCCCAATGTGGCCAAAGCCTGCCAATTGACCCC
Source organism: Echinops telfairi (assembly GCF_000313985.2). Classification (NCBI taxonomy): domain Eukaryota; kingdom Metazoa; phylum Chordata; class Mammalia; order Afrosoricida; family Tenrecidae; genus Echinops; species Echinops telfairi. Next base: position 9,189,885 of record NW_022111370.1, read on the forward strand.
ATTCAGCCTTGTTGCTGTTCCCAGGGCTCCTCCCCTCCTACAACCCACAACAGAAGTGGCCTGTCCCACACCTGAGCAGTGTACCATGTCCACGACAGCTACCCCCACAGGTGTCTGTCACCTCCACCCTGTGGGGGCTTTCCCCAGTACCTGTACCAGTGGCAGTGGGGTTGTTCCTTCCTTCGCTCAGCACCCAGTTCCATGGCTGCGAGGCCTGCCAAGGGCCCAGGGGCATCCATACAGTCATCAGCTTCATGCCAGTTTCTGAGGCCCCTCACTCTCTTTGGACACTGAGTCACCACAGCAATCTGCCTACACAGCAGTCTGACACACCACCACAGTAGACCACAGGCAGCCCTCGAAAACACCCTTAGCAGTGACAGAGAGAAAGAGCTCTGGGCCACTTGGTCTCCTGGAAACATGGCACCCAGCTCTACTAAATTGTTACGTAAATAGCAGCGTACTCTCAAAAAGAAAACAAGAAAGACAAAACTCAACAGCAGAATTAACATTGTTCATAGGAGAATCAGACATGGATCTGATTTTCAGTAGGCAGAAATTTTCAGTAGGCAGTTTGGATTAATACAGGAGATGGGGGAAGCAATGCAGAATAAGGAAGCAATGATAAAGAAGTTAAAATCCGTAACTGAGGGGATGAACTCCACAATAGAGGGAATGAAGTCCACCCATCAAAGGGAAATAAAGGTGCTAATGGACAAAGTATCAGATTCTACACACGAGATCACAGAATTTACAGTTAGACTTGAGGAGGTGGTCATATACAATGATGCTTGGTAAGAATATACCCAGACCTATCAGCAGAAACCATGAAGAGGAAGAGAGTGTGGAAGAACATCTTCCAAAAGCTTAAAAAAACCCACCTACCTAACAATCCTCTACCCTGCCAAATTATCTATTAAGATGAAAGGAGGGATAAGGGTCTTCCAGACAAGGAAAAACTCAGAGAATACCCTGTAAGACACCCAACCCTGCGGAAGATCGTTGCTAACTCACTAAGGTCAGAAAGCCAACATCCACCAAGCACACGCTGGAGACCACAATATAGCCCAACTCCATCCAGAAGCCAACATGCTGATAAAAATTACAAAGATAACATGGCCCCAGAGGAAAAAGAAGGCAAGAATGAAGCCCTCCACACAAACCAGC
>NW_022111370.1:9191698-9195462 GCF_000313985.2 Echinops telfairi
TCAAAAATCAACAAACCAATTCACATTCTTTTCAAGCGATCAAGGCTCATTTTCAAAAAATAGACCACATGCTGAGATACAAGTGGAGCGTGAGTAAATTCAAGCACATGGATTACTCAGATGTCCTCACTGATCATAACGCTATAAAGCTAGAGATTAATAGAAAGATGACCAGAAAAATCAGGGCAAACAATTGGAGGATGAATAACCATTTCCTGAGACATGAGTGGGTATTATCCCAGATTAGAGAGGAGTTTAGGAAGTTTCTAGAAACTAGTGAGAATGAGAATACAATGCATCAAATCTTGTGGAATACTATGAAAGCAGTTAGCAGAGGTAGCTTAATAGCAATAAGTACATATATGAAAAAGCAAGAGGGACTTATTACTGATAATGCTATCAGAAAACCTCCAGTAACTAGACCAGAGTCAACATAACAACTCCTCCAATAGCAAAAGAAGAGAAATAATAATATCAGGACAGAGTTAAACCAGGGGGAAGACAAAATAATGATGCAAAAGATTAATGCAGCAAAAAGTGGGTTATTTGAAAGGATCAAAAAAATCAGCAGAAAACTGGCAAACCTAACCAAAGGAAAGGAAGGAGGAAACATCAATAGCCAGGAAGAAGGATTAAATGGGAAATCACAACAGACCCAATGAGATTAAAAGGATAACTACAAAGTACTATGAAAGTCTGTTTTCGAATAAATTTAACAATGTGGAAGATATTGACAAATACTTAGAAAAACTATTCCTCCCTAGATTATCCCAAATAGAGATCAAGAACATCGACAGATCCATAGCAAAAAAAGAAATACGGTTATCAAGAAGCTACCAACAAAACAAGCTCCTGGACAAGACTGCTTCACAGGAGAATTCTGCCAAGCATTCAGGGAAGAGCTGACACCAATACTCAAAAAAATTATTCCAGAGCATAGAAAAGAATGGCAAGCTTCCAAACTCATTTTATGAAACCACTATAACTTTGATACCCAAACCGGGCAAGGATCCCACAGGAATAGAGAACTACAGACCGATATCTCTAATGAACATATGTGCAAAAATCCTTGACAAGATATTGGCAAATAGAATAGAAAAGTATATAAAACATATCATCTACCATGATCAGGTAGGATCCATCCCAGGGATGCAGGGCTAGTTTAACATATGAAAATCTATCTATATTATATACCACACTGTTATGAAAAAATATAAGAATTGCATGATAATATCGATAGATACAGAAAAAGCAGTTGACAGTATCCAATACCCATTCCTGATTAAGACCGCCAAGAAGATAAGAAAGGAAGGAAAATTCCTCAAGTTCTACAAGCTATCTATGAAAAGCCAATAGTCAACGTGATAATCAATGGAGAAAAGACTAAATCAATTCTACTGAAAAAGGGGACCAGACAAGGATGCCTCTTGTCTCCACTTCTATTCAATATCCTACTGGAGGTCCTAACTAACAACATATAACAGTGGAAGGCCATTAAAGGTATCCACCTGGGAGAGGAGGAGGTGAAACTATCTCTATTTGCAGATGACATGGTTCTGTAGATGGAAAATCCCCAAAGCTACACAACAGGAGTACTGACAGCAATAGAGGAATATGGAAGAGTGACAGGATACAAGATCAACATAGAGAAGTATATTGGTTTGCTATATACATTAGGCAAGACCATGAAAGAGGAGATTAAGAAGGCAGTTCACTACACAATAGCCAAGAACAAATGGAAATATCTAGGGATATATTTAACAACAACAACAAAAACAACAACAAAATACCTATACAAGGAAAAGTAAAAGACCCTACTACTAGAAACCAAGTGACCTCCACAAATGGAAGAATATCCCATGCTCGTGGATTGTAAGATTCAATATAGTAGAGATGTCAATCTTACCCAAGGTACTTTATACGTTTAATCCTATCCTGATTCAAATACCAACAACCTTCTTCAAAGAATTGGGAAAACTGACCAGTAATTTCATATGGAGTGGGAAGAAGCCCATAATTAGCAGAGAACTCCTCAAGACGAAGGACAAAGTCAGAGAACTCACTTTACCTGACTTTCACACCTACTACACAGCCACAGTGGTCAAAGCAGCATTGTACTGGCATAATGACAGATTCTCAGACTAATGGAAAAGAACAGAAAATCCAGAAATAAAAACCATCAACATATTGACAACTGATCTTTGACAAAGGTCCCCAAAACATCAAGTTGGAGGCAGATGCCCTCTTTAAGAAGTGGTGCTGGAAACAATGGATATCCACATGTAGAAAAATGAAACAAGATGTTTATCTCACCCCATGCACAAGAACAAACTCAAGGTGGATTACAGACCTAGAAGTAAACCCCCAAACTATCAGGACCATCAACGAAGGAATCAGGACAAACCTATGAACCTTGACCCAGGGAACACATAGGCTAACTGCAATAGGGAAGGATACACACACAGGTGAACCTGAAATCAACAAGTGGGATTTACTGAGGATGAAACACCTGTGTGCATTGAAAGACCTCGCCAGAAGAGTAATGAGGCAACCCACAGACTGGGCAAGAATTTTTAGCAATGATACAACAAACAATGAGCTTATTACTAAATGTACAATACCCTCCTGGCCTGCAAAAAGAGGAAAGCAGTTAACCCCTGAGGAAGTGGGCAAAAGAATTGAAAAGAAGTTTTACTATGGGGGAGACCCGTATGGCAAATAAACATATGAGAAAATGCTCTTCATCATTAGCCTTCAGAGAAATGCAAATTAAAACAACCATGAGATACCATCTAACACCCTTGATGTTAGCCCAATTAAGAAAATCAGAGCGCAACAAATGGTGGAGGGGATGTGGCGAGTTAGGAACTTTCCTCCACTGCTCTTGGTCATGTAGATATGTACAGCCTCTGTGAAAGTGATCTGGAGATATTTAAATACAATGGAAATTGATCCACCTTATGACACAGCTACCTCTCTGCTAAGCTTATACCCAGAAGATGTAAGAAATAAAACATGACCAATTGTCTGTGCTCCAATGTTTATTGCAGTGAAATTCACAAACGCAAAGAGTTGGAAATAACCTACATTTCCATCCATAGATGAATGGATTAGTAAACTCTGGCACATACACACAATGGAGTACTACACATTACTGAAAAGCACAGATGACCCCATGAAACACTTAGTTTCATGGGAAGAGTTGGAGGGAATTATGCTAAGTGAAGTCAGCCAATCACAAAAGGACAAGTACAACTTGAGTCCTCTGAGGTCAGTATAGCCAGCACAGTAGGTATAGAAGAAAAGCCACTTATCACACAATCTATGGGTTGAGGTATAGACCGAGCCCAAAGAGGTACATGTTAATCCACACAAAGAAGAGGAAAGGGGGAAGGGGAAAAAGGGGTTGCAAAAGTGAGATGATGGCATGCATACAGACCCCACCACGGCCCACCAAACCATGAGGGCAACGTAACCATGTGGAGGAATGCATGAAAAGATTGGGCTACAGGGCCGGCCTCCAGCCAGAGCCAAACTGACCCCCTCCATAGAAGCATGTGCGACAGACAGCAACATTAAACCCACAGGTTGGGGAGAGGGGCCGGCATACCATGCCCACACTGAAGCAAACCAAGAAGGAAAAAGAGAAAGGATGGATGGTCGGTTGAGACCCCATATTGGCACACCAAGCCTGGAGGATGACGTCCCTGCAAGGAGCTGCTAAGGCAGAGAGAGGACTGTAGGGCCAACAACAGCTCATAATA
>NW_022111370.1:9196595-9198448 GCF_000313985.2 Echinops telfairi
TTGGAGCAGAGGCACAAAGCCCATTTGTATACAATGGAATATCCCTTCACAGAGGAGTCACAGGGAAGGGATGCATCAACCAGGGTGCGGTAAAGCATCAATGAAACACAATATTCTTCTGTTTCCTGGAGGCTTCCTCGCCCACCACTATCATAACCCCAGTGTTGCCTCTCTCTTCGAACTAGACCAGCCCATGTACACAGGTATAGGTAAGAGATAAGAGCTCATGACACTCGGAATCCAGGAAGAGGAATGGGAATAGTGATACCCGAAGGGCAGGGGGAAGGTGGGCAGAGGAGGGGAGGAAGGGGGAACCAAGTACAGTGACAGATATTGTCTTGAATACTGATGGTTTAGGGATGGACCATACAGATTCCAGAAAGACCATGAAGTTCACCCCTGGGAGGTTTTCTACACATGTTCACACTGCAAAATGGAAGAACCATTCCATGTACTAGATACGAGCACAGCTCAGTAAACCCAAGGCTAGAAGAAATGCTCAGGGATGCTTTGAAAGGGCAAAAAGAGCCTTCTTGCTTGTCAGTAGAAAAGGGGCCAATCCAAGGATTGATATCCCTTAGTTCTACCATCTCAACTCATCCCCTCCAGTTCTCTAAGGCTGTGTATCTATGGCATATCCAAATAAAAGAGCCAATTTCCCTAAGAAGGAAATTCTTAATTAAAGGTTGATTGTGGCTATGGATCATAAACTTTCTCTCTGGCTGCTGAGCTGGGGATATTAGTGGTTTTGCTGACAATTAAGTCACAAGACACATGAAAATTAAGAATTAATAGGCTGTCTGACAACTTCTGGCTTGGGCTTTCACTTAATCCTAGCTCCAACCTAAGAACAATTTGTTCTTATGGCATGACCCTGCTCAAATCATCCTCGGGAAGGAAACACAGATGATATGGGTGTGATGGCAATGTGTGGTGAAGAAATTAGATGATTCTTGATTACCAGGTAGGATAGCATCTGGGGTCTTAAAGGCTTGTGGCCAAACAAGGAGCCATCTACCTGAGACATCAACTAAGCCCACATGGAAGAATCACACCAACATCAGTGATGTAAGGATTAGAAATTATACAATCCAAATCTGAATGAGAGAACAGTACCAGAATTTAAATGGTGATATTCTGGTGTGCAGAAGGCTTTAGATGAGAGTGGAAGCCCAAAATACATTTGCAGGATCTACATAGGAAATAAGCCTGTGTCGATTTCCTCCAATCATAGTGAGGGATGGAAATAACCTGGTCATCATACAGAGAGTATTGTATAGATGACTTTAGTAGACTAAAATGATAAATCTGGCTTGGACGGTCACTTGATCTCCTTTCTGATACATTTTGGGGTTGATGCCATTTTTAATACTGTCTGTGTTTTTTTTATTTCATATTGGGATTTATCTATGGTGGATTTTGTCATATTTGTTAGCCTCCTTGACTTTGGTATACATAACACAGGGTGGGTGAATCTATAGAGGTAAGCGCTGGAACAAGGGTTCTTGAGAGGGACGGAGAGAGAGTTGCATAGCGGGTAAGGCAGAGCTGATATTAAGGAATCAGGAAGAAAGAAAATGTTTTGAAACAGATTTTGGTTTTGTACAACAATTGTACAACATTGCTGAATATGATTGAACTGTGGAATGGCATGATGTCCGAATTAGCTCCTAACATGTTTTTTTGGGGGGGAAGTCATGCTTTTATGAACCCTTTAGTTGCTTTATGCTGGTCTTTTAGATTCTGAAAGGCCCTTGTAGTCAGAGTAGCAGCAATGTACAAACAGTATGCAGCCCTGTCCTGAATTTGTCCTCATCCTTCTTTGAGTCTGAGAGCTGGAAGTTGCGCCTTCC
>NW_022111370.1:9198834-9205942 GCF_000313985.2 Echinops telfairi
CCTAACACATAACCACTACACCACCAGGGGTCCTGCTAGGCGTAGATTAAGCCCAGGGAATTTTTACTTGAGTTAATATAAATAACATTCTTATATCAGTCCAAGAAATGCATTTTTAATGCTAGATTCATTTCATGTTAAATATTTTATTGCTATTGAAATGACAGTAAAATGAGTTTCACTCATTGGATATTTTGGTATATAAGAATATTGTATATAGTGGTGCTTATAAACTCAATTGTATCTAGAAGATTGGTAAATTCCCTCTTGTTTTCTGACCGTTAATACTAAGGACAACATCTTACTTTTCTGGTCACTGATTAGGGATCCTTGTAAATTGTTGAACTTTGCTGGTATTCAGATTCTTTATTTAAAATGAGACTTCTTTGCCTCTCACAAGGCACTGTGAAGTTTAGTTGAGTTCATGCCTTTTGAGAACTTGACTCAGTAGAGATTCTGTCTGGGGCCAAAGCTCATTTGTGTGACCTAGTCAGTGCTACAGAAGATGGAGTAATGTGACCCCCGTGTTAAAAATAAGGGGGAAGAGGAAGAGATGGAGGAGAAGAAACTACCTCCAGTCTTCGCTCTAACATTTATGTGGGTCAGGAGTTATGCTGTGAGTCAGGCATTGTGAGGCTAACCACAAGACTGGTAGTTTAAACCCACCAGCACTTCTTTAGGAGAAAGAGGAGGCTGTCTGCTCCCATAAAGATTTACAGCTCAAAAACCCTAGACAGGGTCATTATGTGTCACATGGCTAATTTGTAGAAATTTGACTTTGAGTGCTTTTGTTCTTATTGTTGTTTGAAGATTTATTTTGCATCGTATAATTCCAGATTCTCTGCTACACCTTTTTTCTTCCAATCAAGGACTCACTGCTGAAAAGGAAGTGTGTGAGTATCACTCACTGACACTGCGTCCTTTACAACGCCTACAAACAAAACGAAATGAAAGTGAAAAGAGTGCTGAAAGTTAATCTTCTAATACTCCAACCTCTACTTTCCTGGCAGCAAGGAAAGTTGCGCACACTCATGGACACACTACTATGGATGATGTGCACGCAGAATTAAAACGATGACCAGAAGAACTTCAAGGAATTTTTCTACTCAACTACCAACTTAAATATTATGACTTTTACTTTAGACGAAAAGGGAACCAAGTTTAGAAGAGATATGAGTTAAAATAAATGGCACCGAAAATGTGTTTACAACCAGAGTCATATCAATGTTCATCTACAGTAGAACCCCGAACCTCGACGCTAATCTGTTCTAGAAGGAGCTTCGAGATGCGATGCTGTCAAGTTCCAAATCAATGTTTCCCATAAGAAAATAACTGAAAATGAATGAATCCATTCTCGACCACCAAGTTCTTATCCTAACCTTGCCTTTTTATACGAAGCATTACACAGAAATTTCAAAGTAAATAAGTTCAGTGTTAAATAATATAATTTAAATAAGAAACACAACATTGAAGAAGTTTTTAGCAACTACAGAATGGCCCATACCTTGAGATTGATGAGGATCTGGATCTGTGGCTTGGGATGTGGAGAGGAGGTATGGAGAGAGAGAGAGAGAGGCATTGTTGGGGAGGGGAATCCCCTTCCATCATATCCACTGGTAGCTGCTTTTCAGCAGTTTTTCCCCCTCTTTGCCTTTTTTTCACTAGAACCTGGCTGGCTTTCTCTAAAAAATAATCTGTCTAAAGTGGTCTGCCATTGGCATTTCCTTAACTGTTTTCTAAAAAGGTTTACTAAATAATCAACAACAATATCAATAACACTGTTACCAGTTCCTTATCATGAAGATTCTTTTCAAAAAACTCTTTCATAGGACCCATGTTTTTTATCTAAAGAGTACAAAAGGCCACAAAACTAAGAAAATTATAGCAAAAACCCTTGGAACACAGCTGCAAAAAGTTTAAAAAATGAGTACTAACAATGCCAACTAACACTGAGTGACCGGAAGTAGAACTGATTTTGTTTACGAAAATCACATGTGTTGGTCGGATTCCTGTTTTGTTCAAGCTCCAATGCAAAACATGGATAATTATTTCTCCCAAATGTCTGCATCAAAAATGTAGATATATCCATATAATGTGCAATTTACTTTGAAGTAGCCATTTCCAGATACATAATGACATGTGGTTCAGTGTTTTCTTTTTTAGGCATCATCTGTGAGTAAAGTGGATAGGCTGACTCATTCTCTGAGGGGAGAAATCATTCCCCACTCACAGTGCTGGGTCGTTTTTACGCACACGGCCCTTTCACTCTCAAATTACCCAATGTTTTTTCTTCCAACTTTTAATGTCTCCAACTTATAGAGGAGAAAATGAAGAGTCTCAGAGGGTCAGGAGACTTGCAGAAGACCACTGATACTCATGGGGAGCACTTGCCAGATGCATCTGATGACACAGCTGTTTTCTTTTTCCTTTACCCTACAAAGAACGGCTGGATGACCACATTCTAGGCATGAGTAAAGATGGTCCAAAGGCCTGCCAGCAGGAGAGCAGCAGACACAGCCCAGGGTCAGGAAACAGTGTTGCCTGAAGGGACAGAGATGCTCAGAGGGCACTGAAACAAGTTCCATCTGTAACAGTCAAGTAAATTCTGACTCAGCAATCTAGCGACTGGGTAGATTTACCCTATAGGGTTTTCTAAGGCTTCAATCTTTATGGAATCAGACTGTCGCATCTTTCCCCCAAAGAGAAGGCAGCAGTGGGGAATATCTTTGCAAAACAAGCTGGGGCCCTTGGATATCCTTATCAGGAATCCATAAAGCTTGAAAAGAAGAAAAAAAAAACCCACACACAGTATATTTTGCTCATATAGCAAGGGCATGCTGTTGTTAAGTGGTACCGAGTTAGTTCTGATCCAAAGGATCCCATGCACAAAGGAACAAAACCCTGCTTGGTCCTGCGCCATCCTCACCAAGTGCTTATGCCCGAGCCCATTGTTGCAAGCAAACCGTCCCGTTGACGATCTTCCTTTTTTTTTTGAGGCCACAGTATTGGAGAAATCTGGGTTCAAATTACGACTTCCTCCAACTCTTTGTTTTTCTGTTAAATTGATTTTTTTGAGCCTGCCTTTCCTTCCTAATTTCTAGCTTGAAGGTAACAATGGCTTCTGTTGAAGCAAATGAGATAAAGAATCATTAGTATTACCATTGGTGTTATTCATTAGGAATTAAATTAACTTCAGTAACTTTATACCATAGATAGTACACAGGTTTAATTTCTGACTGACAGATCATTTTCCCTGGACTCAGTTAACCCACATATAAAATGGGGATGAAGATAAGCCATGCTATATCTGCTGCAGAGCCTTGTGAAAACCAAGCAAACTTAGAAGGAGCAGAATACACTTTTAAAGATTTAAATGTTCATCATGTGTAATCATTCTCCATGTAATTGGTTTCCTGGAGTTCATTCTAAGGGTAGTGACCTTCTGATTTACCTGGAAATGAGTGTTTTACCAGACAGAGAATTTGCTTTGTTAAAACCACTTGAGTCCTCTGATGGAAACAGTAACTAAAGTGGATTCAAGGAGTTGTTGGTCAGACCAAGTCGGCTTGGTTCCCACTGGGTCTGAAAGTTGGTTTCATCAAAGCAAGCCTTCAGGACTGTGAACTTCCCGATCTTTCTAGTGCTGATGGTCTATTTCAGAGCCCAGCCAGGTTCGGCCCCGTCATCTTTCAGATTCTGTGCACCGACAAGTATCTGAAGCTCTAGAATGTACATGAAGGATGAAGAAAGCATGCCTCCTGCAGTGAGTTCCTTGTGCTTTGTCTTCCTAACTCTGCGCCTCCCTTGAGAATCCTCAAATTTCACTTTCTGTGGCTTATACATGGCTGGTCCATGGAGGTGTTTTGAAAGAAAGTGCACTCACAGGTTGACAACCCCTGAAACCTGGACAACGTATGCAAGACACAAATCTTTCATTTCCTTTGTCTCTGCTCTCTCTTACCCCTGTAGCCTCTCATTGCTTGCATCAGTGGTTCTCAACGTCCTAATGCTGCAACCCTTGAATACAGTTCCTCATGTTGTGGTGACCCCCAACCAGAAAATTATTTTCCTTGCTACATCAGAACTGTAATTTTGCTACTGTTATGAATTGGCGAACCCTGTGAAAGGTTTGTTTGACTGCCAAAGGGGTCCCGACCAACAGGCTGAGAACCGCTGGCTTACATGCTTGACAGAAGTGGTGTTGTCCTCGCTTTTCTTTGTCCTGGATCTTCCTTCAGGAGCCTTGGTTATGTTTGAAACCACCAGCCTCTCCTCAGGAAAAAGATGGGGCTTTTCGACTCCAAAACTGATTTACAGTCTCAGAAACTCACAGGGGCAGTTCCTCTAGGGTCACGATGAGTTAGAATCAATCCCAATGCAGGGCGGGTTCTTTTTTGGTTTTGTTTTGGTTTGATTTTGAGATTTTCATTCAAATATATTGGGCAACTTCTCATATCCCCCCATTTCCACACCCAATGCTAGGACAACTCTCACTCTAAATAAATTCACTGCTATTGAATGGAGTGTGACTCACAGTGACCCTGAGCCTCTAATAAAATGATTTTTAAAAAGGAGTTAAATGAGCCCCCAATAAGATGATTTATTAAAAAATAAAATAAAATACACACCTTTTATCCAAAAAAAAAAAAAAGACAGATTGGAGATGTCCTTGTGGGTTCCTGAGAGTAATTCCTGAGGAACCTTGGTGGTATAATGGTTATTCATTGGACTGCTAACCACAGAATCAGCGGTTCAAAACCACCAACTTCTCCAACGCAGAAATCTGAGCTTTCTACTCCAGTAAAGAGTTACAGTTTGGAAAGACACATGGGCATTGCTATCCTATTGGATCATGATGAAATGGAATTGACTGGGTTGCAGTAAGACTCCCATTCTGTAGAACCTTAATTACCTCAATCTTCTGGTCTGCTTAATCTCTCCCTCTTTTCCCTCCTCATACATTGCTATAATGAATATTTTATAGTGCTCTTTCTTGATTTATTAATTTTAGGTATGGTCTTTTGTGATTGATACTACTCTAGCTCCTTACAGCCCTGCTTTCATCCCTTTATTCCAATTTTCAATTGATCTTTTGGTTTTCTTTGTCATTTTATGAATACATTTACAATTTCATTTCTTGTTCATCAAATATAAGTGTATCTCAACTCTCCGCTTGCATGATGAGAATATCAATGACTGTTTCTTATCCATTAGCCTTCTTTCTGCTTCTGCCTTACAAGTTTTATTGTAGCTATTTTTCACAATTCCAGTGTCAAAATCTGTGCCATTACATCCTAATAGGTACCCATCTGGATGTTGCTTCTAAAACTTAGCAATCTCACTGTCATGAAGTTTGTAACTCCTAGCAACCCCGTAGGGCAGATCAGAACTGCCCTCGTGGGTTTCAGAGACTATAACTATTCACTGGAGTAGAAAGCCTCATTCCACCCCCCACCCACTCCCCGGCCGCCTCCACAGATGGGCCCATGACTTCCAACTGTTGACTTTGCAGTTAGTAGCCCAACCTGTAACCCATATGCCACCAGGGCACCTAAAGGTTGATGGTAACTAAAAAAACGACTGCCATTGAGTCAATGCTGACTCATAGTAACCCTGTAGGATGGGCTAGCACTGCCCCTGCGAGTTTCTGAGACTGTTTACACTTTATGGGGGTAGAAAGCCCGATGTGTCTCCCACTCTGCTATCTAACTGCTGAAACCAACTTATAACCACTTGTAGCAGCTAACTCAATCATTATGCCACCAAGGCTCCTATAAAGGTTGACAATAATTGACGCAAAACCTACTTACTACAGTCAGTACACTAGAATTCGTTTCTTTTTTAGGGTTTATTTTACTACAATTTTCGTTCCCTACTTTTTTCTTTAAAAACTTATCTTTTATGCAGCTTTTCTTTTTCTTATATCTTTATTGTATGATGTGATCCTACAAGTCCTCCCCTAGAGGACCCCCAGATGGCCCAAGGCTGATGTGAGCTAATGGCTCTCAGGTCCTTTCCTATAGTCCTAATGAGGTGACTGTAAGTATTACTACGTGTTTTACATTAAAAAGCAGCATCAAGAGTCATAGGTAAAATTTTGTAGATTCTTTATACCTTCTCCTGGAAGCTCCCCAAAATGCCACTTCTGCAGCTTTTTAGTAGTAAAACAAGCCACTAAGACTAGGCTAGGTTAAAAGCCAGAATAATTTTATTTTATTTCTTGATGAAGGATGTGGTATCAACTTAGAGGTAAGAAATATAGTGGAGAGGGTTCTTTGGAAACTACCCATCAATCACTGTAGACTAAAGTATCTTTGTTTAATGTAATTTATGAGTTAGCAATAGAATAGCTTATAGTGAATTCCATGAGAATGGATACAAACTGGGAGAGTAGGTCTAACTTTCAGACGTCTACTTGGTACTTCTAGATACAAGAATAAGGACAGTTTAGCTTTGTGATTCCATTGTGATCATTAGCTGCCATGATTCTCCTTAAGGAGTATTCATTCAAATTTTAAGAAAGGAGCTGCTTGTCTTGTTTTCTATATCTATAGGTCTGTTTGTTTTGCCAGACTTCTGAATGTTCTGCATCTTGGATTGGAGTTGACAAGCTAGCCAACAGGCACATGGACAGAGTTTTCAATTAATACCTCTTATGCGTCCTATTTCCAGATTTCAAACCACTACAAGTTTCTGCAGGTTTATAGTGATTGGCCCTTGTTTGCTTCTGTCATCCTCTAGGCACATATTCAATATCAAACTTTTATATCCCTTCGGTGTTTAATCAGTTGCCAACCTTCAATTTGTTTTCCATTGTCCAGAAATTTGTTGAATTTTCCTCTCATTGACTCTCCAACATTTTATTTAGTTTTATAAGTGGTATATTATTATGCTGTTAGTTAGGCAGTGCTTTATTAAGTATTGTAGAACAAATATACACCCTCTTAGGTGGATACAAAGTCCAGACTTCATTTGTTTGCTTGTCTCTATCTGGTATGAATCTTGCTCTTATGTCTCTTGCATTGGTGAGTCTATATTTAAACTCACTCCACCGTCCCTTCAACATTCAGGTTGTGGTTCTTCTCTCTAAACTGATTTGAATTAGCCA
>NW_022111370.1:9206871-9215008 GCF_000313985.2 Echinops telfairi
GTATTGTGATAAGAGTTGTACAAGCCTCTCCCTCCCTAAAATGATTTGAAAAAACCTGGTGTCCTTTTTCCAGGGACTGGTTCCTCCTGATAATATTTCCAAAGTCCATGAGATCAAGTAGTATCATCCTTTATCTAAGAATCGCAGTTGTAATTCATCCGAGACAGATTTGTTTGTTCCCTTGGCATTCGGTGACAATTTAAATATTCTTTTTTTAATTTATTTATTTAAATTTAAAATTTTTAAAAATAATTTAATTTAATAATTTAATAAATAATTTAAATTATTCATAATTTAAACACTTCAATTGTACATCAGTTCTCCCTTCTACAGCACACCTTTCCCAGGCCTCCAAGGACTCTGAGCTCTAGTGGTTAGGCCCCGGGCTGTGCTCCTCATAGCCGGCGGCTGGAAACCACCGGCAGCTCTGAGAGAGAAAGATTAGGTTTTCTACTCCTGTAAACAGTTACAGGCTCAGAAACCCACAAGGGGTTGCTATGAATCAGCGTTGACTCAATGGCAGTGAGCTTGGCATTGGTACACATGCATATGAGATTATTGAAACTATCTAGGTTTGGATTCTGTGCATCCTAGTCCTCATCACAGTGAGGTCCTTGCTCTTTAGCCCTGGAAAGAGGCCTTTTGTCACAAATTCGCCCAATGCAATCCTTCCTTTGATCTGGTGACTGCTGCTTCCAAGATCATTAATGGTGGATCTAAGTAACATAAAATCCTTGATAACTTAAACACGTTCCCAAATTAGCATACAGTAGTGCTGTTGATTTGTCCCTTTGGGAGGTTTTCTGTTTTCTTTACAGTGATTTATAACCCACACTGAAGACTGAACTCTTTGAACTTCATCAGTGGATGCTTTACATCCTCTTCACTTTCAGCAAGCAAGTTGTGTCATCTGCTTATCACAGGTTGTTCGTGAGCCTTCTGCCAATCTTGATTCCAAGTCCTTCGTCATGTAGTTTCGTTTCTCAGATTTTTTGCTCAGCATACAAATTGGATGAGAATACTGAAAGTACAAATTCTTGGTTCACACCTTCCCAGATTTAAAACCATTTAGTAGCCCCTTGTTCTGTTCCAGTGGCTGACAAGGGTTCCATCGGAGCACAACGAAGTGTTCTGGAATTACCACCGTTCACAATGCTGTCTGTACTCCGCTGTGACGAGCACAGCTGAATGTCATGTCACAGACAACAGCAGGCAAGTCGATCTCTTTCCCACAATCTCTACTTTCAGCCAAGATCCATCTGATATCACCATGACTATCCGTTGTTCCACGTCCTTTTCTGAATCTGGCTTGAATATCTGGCATGGCATAGTGCCGTGTTTGGGGGTGCTAATGGCAAGGTCAGCACTTTGAAACCACCAGTTCTTCTGCAGGAGAAACATAAGACTTCCTTCATCCATAAAGACTTACAGTTTCAGAAACCCACAGGGACAGTGCTACTCTGTTCTATCGGGTCACTATGAGTCAGAATTGACACCGTGGCAGTTCGTTTGTTTGTTTTAATTTTTAGACCTGTGAATTGAGACCTGTTAATCTATTGCTGTGGATGTGTTTGAATTCTCTTTTGCAAAATTAATTGTGTCATGTTTTTTTAATCCTTTTTGATAATTTCTTCGTTCTCTTTTGTCACTTTTGTGTGGAATAGGAACAAATATGAATCTCTTCCAGTCAGTTAGGCTTGACAAATTTATTACTCCTTTCCTGTCATGGGCTCCCGATTACTGTCAATGTTACATTAAGATTTTAAGTTATTTCAATATTTATTTTGCCTTTGCACATTAATTATATTGTTTCAATTGGTATACTGCCTTTGCACATTAATTATATTGTTTCAATTGGTATACTGCCTTTGCACAATTATATTGTTTCAATTGGTATACTGCCTTTGCACAATTATATTGTTTGCCTTTGCACATTAATTATATTGTATTCTTAAGCTACCCTTTGAACATTTTTGTTTAGCTCTTCTACTTTATTAATTTTTTCATTTTATTTAGAGAAAAAAATATTTTTTATAAATTCTTTCTTCTTTGTATTTTTAGTCGTCTTTTGTTTCCTTTATTCATGATGTTCTTGACATCATCCCACAATTTGTCTGGCATTTTTTTTCATTAATTTTCAGTGAGTCAAATCTGTTCTGGATAGTCTATAAATTCAGGTGGAATATCCTCAAAATCATGTTTTGACTTTCATGGAATTTTCTTCATCTTCAACCTGGAGATGGATATGCACAATTGATGGCTTTTTCTACAGTTGGCCCCTGGCCTTGTTTTGGCTAAGGCTTTGGGTTTTCCCACCATCTAGCTCTTTGCATTTATTCATTTTGATTTATAATAATTTAATCTGGTAAGGTCCATGTGCATAATTGCCATTTATGTTGTTGAAAAAAAGTCTTGGCAATGAATGAATCATGGCTCTTGTAAAATTCTATCATGTGAGCCCGAGCTTCATGTCTATCCTGATGGCAATATTTTCCAACTACTGATTTTTCCTCTTTGTTTCCCACTTTTGAATTTTAATCACCAGTATGCATCTTGAAAGCATATTTGTTCAATTTCAAACTGATGAAGTTGATGTTACATTATGCCTTTAAAGTTTTTATTTTGGCTTTAGTGATTGGTTCATAAATTTGAATAAGAGTCATAATAACTGGTTTTACTTGCAGATATATGACTGTTGTCTTATCACTGAGAGCATTGCACTTCAAGATAGAGCTAGAAATGTTCTTCTAGAAAATTAATGTGACACTAGGCCTCTTCAATTTGCCATTCCTGGCATAGAAAACCTATGATTTCCTGAATTATAATAGCTCCTGCCTAACCATGGATCCCTGGTGGCATAGTTAGTATGTTACACAATGTATGAGAGGATCAAAAATTGAAAATTACCAGCAACTCCACTGAGGAAAGATGAGGCTTTCTATTCTCTCAAAGAGTTATAGTCTGGGAAACCCACAAGGGCAGTTCGACCCTGACCTGTAGGGTCACTCTGAGTTGGAGCCTACTTGATAGCAGTGAGTTTTGAGAATATCTATACATTGCAACTCACTAATGCCCAAGATATTGATCATTATGTGTTGAATTACATATTTGACAACTCCCAATGACAAAGCAATCTTTGCTTTGTGCACCCAGGGTACTCCTGAGAGGAAAGGATGGTGAGACTTAGTCTTACATATGTTAGACAGGTCAGAAGGGACAAACCCCTGGAGAAGGATATCATGCTTGGTAAAGTAGAGGGGCAGCAACAACAACAAAAAAAAAGACCCTCAACAAGATGGAATGACACAATGACACAGAGCCGAGTATGGGCTCAGGCATAGAAACGATTGTGAGGATGGTGCAGGACCGGGCAATGCTTCCCTCTGTTGTGCACAGGGTCTCTATTGGTCAGAATGGGCTCAATGGCACTTAATGACAACAGTCCTAGATTTAGCCATCGTGTATGCCACTTTCTGATTGTTGATGAAGATTACAGCTATTTCTTCTCATTTTGAGTGCTCTCCAATTACTCTCAGCACATATCACTGACATGCATCAGGTAGCCATCAACTTATTCCTACACTTTTCTTACTCACCAAATAATAGTGTTTTCACCTTCTAAGGAACTATTGAATTTTTTTAATTCTATCTCCCCTATTTCCATTCTCTCTAAGCCACTCCCAGTTATTACCAATTATTGACTTGTAAACTTCCCTGCTGATGGTTCACATTGCAATCAACATAGTATTTTTAAACTAATCTTCACATAATAACCTCATAAACTATTGCATTATTTTTGAAAGATAATGAATGCTTTTTCTAGACTGCTTTACCCTCCTCTTCCTATTCTTGTTTAATTGCTGTGGATTTACATTTCTTCTCGTCTTTGCTTTTTATTCCCTGAATTATTGTGATTATTGCTATAAAGTTGATTGTGACTCACTACCCCTTTGACAGAGTAACAATGTCCTATGGTATTTTCTGGGCTGTAATAATCATGGAAGCTGACAACCAAGTATGATGTAACTACTGGTTATGTTCCAATGTCAATATTTCACTAAGTAGCAGTTTGTTTAATTGTGGACACACTAGGGACACCAGAAAGGCCTGGTGGAAGAGTGGGTTAATATGTTCAGCTGCTCACAACAAGGCTAGTAGTGCAAAATCACCAATTGCTACAAGATCAAAGAAGAGGCTTGGAAACTCATAGCGGTAGGTCTTCCCTGTCCCCTGTCCTATATGGATTTTATAAGTCAGAATCAACTTGGTGGCAGTGAGGATATTGTTGTCAGATGCCATCAAGTCAGTTCTGACCCACAGCAACCCTGTGTACAACAGAATGAAGCAACATTCTTACGTTTGAGCTCATCCATGCAGCTACTGTGTCAGACCATCTCACTGAAAGCTTCCTAATTTTTGCCGCCCTTCCACTTTATCAAGCAGGATGTCCGTCTCCAGGCACTGGTCTCTCTTGACAACATGTCCAGAGTAGGTGATACAAAGTAGTGCCATCCTTACCTTTTAGGAACATTTTGGCGGTACTTCTTCCCAAAAACATTTTTTGGTGGGGGGGTTCTTTTGGTGGTCCATGGTCTCAGTATTCTTAGCCAGCACCACAATTCAAATGCATCAATTCTCCTTTAGTCTTCCTTATTCTTCGTACAACTTTCACATGCCTATGAGACAATTGAAAATACCATGGCTTGGGCCATGGCTTGCTCCTCAAAGTAATGTCCTTGCTTTCAACACTGTCAAGAGGTCTCATACAACATATTTAGTGAATATGGTGTGTTATTTAATCCCTTGACTGCTGTTTCCATGAGCAGTGATTGGGGGTCCAAGCAAGGTGATGTCCTTGACAATTTCAATCTGTTCTCCATTTATCATTAATCACAGCTGTTCCAGTTATCAGGATTCTGGCCTTCCTTACATTGAGCTGTATCCATACTGAAGTCTACAATACTCGATCTTCATCAGTATGTTCTTCAAATCCTCCTCTCCTTCAACAAGCAAGTTTGAGACATCTGCATATTGCAGGCTTTTAGGAAGCCTTCCTCAATGCCTGACACCACACCCTTCTTCATATAATCCAGCTTCTCTGATGGTTTTCTCAGTATACAGATTTGAATACATTTGATGAAAGGATACAACTCTGATTCACACTTTTCCTAATTTTAAACCACAGAGCAGTCCCTTGGTCTGTTCCCATAACTACCCCTTGATCCATGTACAAATTATTCATGAGCACAATGGAGTGTTCTGGGATTCCCATTATTTTCAAGGCTATCAGTAGTTTGTTATGACACACACCGTCAAATCACTTTGCATGGTTTCTAAAACATAGTTAATGACTTTCTGGTATTCTGTTTTCAGTCAAGATCAATCTGACATCAGCAATGATATCCCTTGTTCTATTCCCTCTAATGATTCCAGCCTGAACCTCTGGCAGTTCCGTATCAATGTACTGCTGCAAACTTTGTTGGATGATCTTAAGCAAAAGTTTACTTGTATGTGATGTTAATGATATTGTTCAATAATTTGATCATTCTGTTGGGTCACCTCTCTTTGGAATGAGTTGTAAATATGGATCTCTTCCAGTCAGTTGGTCAATTGACTGTCTTGCTGGGTCAATGAATAGGGACTCCATATTCCATATAGCCTGGCCTATTTCTGTTTTTCAATGTTAGCACAGATGCTTTTTTTTGGTCTTGTCTGCTAACTTTTTCTTTCCATCATTGAAGGTAAACTGCCTTTACATGATTAGATTATATGTATTTATATTTTCTTATATTATCATATGGATTTCCATTGCAAGTAGAACCTCTTCTATAAGCTTTATATTTAATTGCTCTTTAGTTCTACTCTTTTGAATATTTTCCTAACATGACATTATCTTTTTACATTATTATGTTATTGTAGAAACATCAGTTATGGTAGAAATATCTGAGAACATACAATTAAAAATTTTTTCATGGAAAAGTGAGCACCAAACATTTTATATAACTTCAATTTCTTTACTACTGGCTGGTAACCATCTCTAAAGCTCATCAGATGCTGCTGTGTTGTGTTTTGTGTTGTGTGAAGGCAGTGCAGCTGAGACTGATGTTGGTTGTCTGGAAGTAACCTAAATCGATCTGCCTGCAGTGTAGTAGACATTTTTCTTGCTCTTTCAAATGATTTTTTTAATGTTACCAGAAATTGCCCATGTTCCTTGAATTACCTTTGAATGTACTGAACTTTGAGTTTTGTATTCTCAGTTATCTTTGTGTGAGAAAAAATCCAAGTTCTTATTGATTTATGGTAGCACATGATAGTCCAGTTACAGCCTTTTTTTTTGTGGGGGGGGGGTCAGAGTTTTAAAAATCCCTTCATCTTTCTGTTTTATACTGGGTGACCATTTTTAATGTTTCCTGTTCAACATTCATTTGACATTAGGCAACACCAGGTTTTCTCATTAGCATACCCGAGGCAGAGTTTAATTCTGTGTTCGGCTTCAGTTTCACCTTTGTATTTCAGGCATAGCCTTTTCCATTTATGTTCTATTATCTATGCCTTTTACCATGTCTTTCCATGACTGCCTTTCTCCGACATTGAACAAGAAAGGGGCGCATGAGAAACCACCAGGATTTCCTCCTCCCTCTCCTCTTTTAACCACAGCACACCCCAAGGTTGCATTCACAGCAGTAACATTGTGAGTCTGAAAGTCAGCAGAGTACAGACCTCAATTACATGAACATTTCTTGTAGGACCCCTTTGGGGAATATATTTCCATTATAATCAGTGATGTTTGGGGGATATGAATTCAAAGTCAGGTCAATGAGATCTAGTCTTGAGGGAGATTTGCTAATGATGAGCCCTCATAAAAAGATCGAGTGAATTTTACAGATTGAGAGAAATAGAGGCTGTTAATAAAGCTTAGGGGAAAAGAACAAATAAAGCAGTGAGGAGGGGAGAGGAGAAAAGATGAGTAAAGCAAATAGATGGGGAAAATAATACAATAATGGATTTGTAATAATATTTTGGTTAAATATTAGTGGAAATACTTCTTAATCTTCAACCAATTGCTTGTGTACTAGAATGGAGCCCTGGGGATGTACCAGTGAAGCACTTTGTTGGTGGCTCAAATCATCCCAGCAGCTCAAATGGAGAAAGACGTGACAATCGGCTTCCGTACAGGTTACAGCCTAGAAAACCCTATGGGGGCCCTTCTGCTCTTCCACCTGGGTGCTAGGAGTCATGACGATCTCAATGGCATCTAACGACAATAGCAACAATGGTTCACTGGTGAGAAAGGAGCTTGTGTAAGGTCTGAGCAGGCGGTTGGTGTCCAGTGAGGTTCTATTGTGCTCTGAAACGGAGTCATCATGCCCATTTCAGACCATTTGTGCCAGCCTCTATTTGTCCTCTCATATTTTCTTTCCATGATCTGTTTCGTTTTTCATCCGCCGCCCCTCCCCCACGACCTAGTGCTTGTTTTGAAGACAAACAATAACCTGCAGGAACAAGGCAGCATTGTTTCAGAGATACATATAATTGATTTTAAGTCTAAAATACTCCTTTTATGATCCTCTGGTAAGAGAAATTCCACGTGGTTTGATGGAGGGAGAACCAGTTCATGCGTTTATGTGGTGGAAGTGGAGTGATCTGTTACTGAGGTGGTTTAATAAAACCTGTATTGGTTTCAGTCCTTGTCTCTTCAAATACAATACTCCCATTCTAGAGTCTTTGTCTTACTTAACTTCTGAGCATCATCTAACACAGTTGCCTACTCTTTCTGTATGAGATCCGATCAGCTCTTACCCTCCGTGGTGCTTTTGAAGATTGCCTAGTGGTTTTTACTGCTTCTTCGTTGTCTACTGCTTTGGGTTCATCCTCTTCTATGTCCACAATAATTTCTCAAAATTCTGTTTTTAAGTACTCTTATTCTCAATTACCTTATTTATATTATACATTATTTTTGCTCTCATTACCATCTGTTGTAGTTTTTGTTAGGTGGTTGAGTTGGTTCCAACTCATAGTGACCCAATGTGCAATAGAATGAATCAGTGCTGGGTCCTGTGCCACCCTCACAATTAATGTTATGTTTGAGCCCATTGTTGTAGCCATCCCTACCACCCATACAGAGCAATTCACTGAT
>NW_022111370.1:9215258-9244340 GCF_000313985.2 Echinops telfairi
TATTATCAAATATGTTCAAGTTTGTATCCTCCACATTCCATAAATCATCCCATTTGTCCAAATTAACTATATTTGTTACCAATAACTTTCTACCTGGTTTTCCATCCATCCATCCCTAGAAATCCACTTGTAGCCAGAGGGACTTTTTCCTTAGCCAAAGACATGAAGATACATTTCATAAGTAGAGGTCAGTCAGTAGAGATCCCTTTCCTGTGGCTTAATGGTCCATGACTACCTCCACAGGCTCACCTTGCACAATCTTTTACTCAGTCTATAGGTAGGCATCCAGCACATTGATATTGCTTGCTTCCCCTAAGTCCTTTGTACCCTCTTGAAAAACATGTCCACTTTTTGTTCTTTCATCCTTTATTTTTTTTTCTATTGTATAAAAATTCTACATTCCTTTCAGATTTTAACAGAAGGCATAACTTTGGGGGAAGTTTCTCTGTCCTCCCTGGTAAGACCAGTTTCCCCCTGTCCATAGCACATAATATTTCTCTTGCATTTTGCTCTGTTGAGACTCCATGCTTATTTGCCTGATGATTTGATAATTTATACTCTGATTCCACAAAGACAGACACCATATTCTCTATTTTGCACATCCTACATCCAGCTTGATGCCTGACCCAGAGCAGGAGTATGAAAAAGATTTACTAAAATTATACTGAATGGATAAGGCTAACACAAGTTTAGCACAGAAGGCCTAACAACAACCTTTAATACACGATTACATCTGATATTGATCTTCACCTATTCACCCAAGCTGCTCTCCTAACAAAAGCACCCTCTCTTTATAGCTGAAGAAACCTGGTGGTATATCAAATTGCTATAGTTCACTGGAGAGGTTATATGGGGCTTCTCTAGGGCCTATCTCTCTGGTTACAGGAACTTAACACATCAAAGGGGATTTTCTTCACTTCTATTAAGGCAGCGGTTTTCAACCTGTGGGTCGCGACCCCTTTGGGGCTCAAGCGACCCTTTCCCAGGGGTCCCCAGATTCATAACAGTAGCAATATTACAGTTATGAAGTGAAGTAGCAATGACAATAAATTTATGGTTGGGGGTCACCACAACATGAGGAACTGTATTCAAGGGTCGCAGCATTAGCAAGGTTGAGAACTGCTGTATTAAGGATGATACAATTGAATTGTCTTGATGGCAAGGAATATCACATGTACACGTGAAACTCCAGAAGATGAGCAAATCAGTCTCTTAGAAATAAAGATGCAGTGATTCTTAGAAGCGAAGTTCCATCTTGTTTACTTAAGATTCATCATCGGAAAGACCAGTCACTAGAAAATGATGCTGTGCTTGTTAAAGTTGAGGGTCAATGAAAAGGAAGGAAACTCAATGTCATCTATGGACACAATGGATGCAGCAATGGACTTAGACTTAGTAAAATTAGGAGATGTTGAAATATTGGACATTTCTTTCTATTGTTCATAAGGTCACCATATTTCAGAGCCAACTCCATTGTAACCAATAGCCACAAAGCATCATTTAAGCAAGTCATTCAACCAATGATCTTTCAAAATAGGTATTATAAATCCTATCTTATTAATAAAAAATGAAAAATTTCTAAGACACATGGCCAAGGACATGTAGCTCTCTCTAAGAGCTATGAAATCATGCTCCATTAACTGGAGCTACTAATGTGAAATTACTGGGTAAATAAAGTAATTTATGGACAATAAGACTCTTGTTTGTTCTAGCAGATACCATTTTTCAGTGTGCAATCTGTTTTACCTCCGCTGAGAGGAACTCTCCCAGCCAGGTAATAATGGCTTTCCCAAAAGCCAAAGTGGCAACCTTATTTGAGATGGGTTCCCACATTTCTGGTTTCTATAGGGAGGGGACCCCTTTTTCCTTTTCTTTCTTCTTGGTCACTTCAATGTAAAAGGGAGAAAAATAAATCCCAGGACACTGACCTAGCTGGGGCTTAGTGTTTTTATATTGCATACTCCATGAAAATAAACACAAAGCTCACCTGGAACCAAATTATTAAACAAATTCCTGGAAATGGTGACATTAACCCTGAAAGGCAAAACAAACAAATGAACAAACAAACACACTTGCTTTGGCAAAGGAGCACAACAAAAGTGTATTTATACTCTAATAGCCACTATGCATACTGGCACTTCTATGGAATTGCATATACCCAAACCAGTGCTGGTATACATGGAGTCTGTAGCTATTCCTTGCCTCCTGACTTGGCAACAGTTATCCTCAAATGAGGCACTGAATTACTTAAATAACCAGTGTGATGCATATATATGAAGGAAGATGAAACTCTACCACAGATGCCTCCCAGCCACATAGAATGAAAAGCACATAGCATATTACAGAATTCCATTAGCAATGAACTTTTTATATTCTGGAGGAGGAAATCATATAACATAGTGACTTTAGGACATAGAGCCAAATTGCGCTTATTTTACTTCTATGTCTTATCATGGACAAAGTACACAAACAGTGAAAAATCACTGGAAAGTAACAGATACTATTTTCTAACTTCTTAGGGTCAGGATTAGGCTGTTGGTTTAGAGGCCCCATGCCTAAAATTTGGTAGTTTGAACCCATCCAGCTGCACTATTGGAGAAAAAAAGCTGAATAACTTTTATGAATATTAAAAATATTAAACAAAACCCATTGCTGTCAAGTCGAGTCTGACTCAGAGTAACACTATAGGATAGAGTAGGTAGGCCCATAGGCTTTCCAGGGCTGTAAATCATTAGGATGCAGACTGCCACCTGTTTCCCCTGCCGACCTCTGGGTTTGCAGCAAGTGCTTAACCACCAGGGCTCCTTCAGGTTGCTGCTAAGGAATCCCTGTGGAACACAGTTGTCATCTGTAATGCATTGTGTCACCATTGGTTGGAATCAATTTGATGGCAATGGGTTTAGCTTTCCCTTTGGGGTCTTGGTTAACAACGATACATTGATGATGAAATGATAGTGGACTCGTTCGCCGACACTAACTCATGGGGGTCTTAAATATACTAAATAAAATGTTGCTCCGTGTTCCTGATTTTTCTCTAGTTCATTTTTGGCTCTTAAACTATTTTGATGCATAACTTATAGCAGTTGAGCCCTGCCAATGTACTGGGATGTACTTTGTCCCGTTCATTTATCAACACTCCTATGAGTGAGATAGCATTCTCGTGAGATTGCAGATGAGAGAGCTGAAGGTAGGAAAATATAGATTTCTCAAAATCCTAGCCATTGAGGTGACATTGAAATGCTAATTATAGAGCTTGAGCTGTTCGAAGAAGGCTACTCAATTATCGCCGCTGAGTTTATTCTGAGTCAGGGCAACCCTATAGGACAGAACCGACTGACTGCCCCTTTGGGTTTCGAAGGTTAACTCTTTTTAAGAGTAAACAGCTTGTGGTAGCAGTTTAAAGCAGCTCAGTCTACCTCCAGAGCTCCTTAAAATAAGGATAGTCTAGATCATTTATACTTGGAAACTTAAAATGTTTTTAATATAAGATGAACAGACTGTGTTCTGCTCAGCAAAACCCAAAGTGCACCAAGGGATAATGACTTGTGTGGCAGAAGGTTACTGCTCCCTCAGAGTCATCCCACGCTCCGCTCTGGGGTCTTTCATCTGGAGCAGTAGGTTGAGCATCCCCATGGAACGTGGATGAGCTATGCAGCTGAGAAGGACACATAAGAAAAATTTCCATAATGGGTTCTTGATAAATGGGCAAACACCCCCCTAGGAACATTGATGTCTTTGTCACCCTGAGGCTTGTTTTTGAGATTCCCACAGTTCTCCCTTCCCTTCCTGCCATTTGTAAGACACACATACAAATATGTGCCATAAAGAGACTAGGTAGAAAGAAAGAAGTCCCTTGCAGTAACTTGATATGCAAATGCAGAAGCATCACTGTGACAAATCAAGACATGTAGAGCATTAGGGCCACAAGCATAGCACACTATAATATCAAAGGCCACTTTGAGTCAATTATCTTTCTCCTGAAACTATAGTCCAGACAACCTAGAGTTTGGGGATATTGCCCCTCGCAGCTCAAGTAAAAGTTAACCCCAATTTGTGTTCAATGTTCATATCTGTGTTTACATCTCACGTTATGCCAAGACCTAGAATTTGTCCACTTCTGACATATTGAACTCATATTTTTGTTAAATTATTTGATCAACCATAGTGCATTACCAGCTTTGCCCTTTCTTAAACATACCACTTCTGCTCTTTGACTCAAATAGTCTCTCAGCCTTTCCTCTGCCCGCATTTGTTTAGTTTATCACATCTTCCTTATAGTTACCAGTTATCATTGAGATGTTTCCAACTAGATGTAGGCTCTGCAGAGTGTTCCATGGCTAATTTAGCAGAAGTTGATTTCCAGCTCTTTCTTCCAAGGTGTCTTTGGATGGTCTTGAACCACTAACAAGTAGCTTAGCAGCTAAGTGCATTAATCATATAGACCACCGAGCGGCCACATCAAGCCTTCCTAGTCTCATGAATTCCCTGACAAATCAGGACCCTATCCTTGATCACCTAAATTATTCATTTTTAGAACAACCTGGAATTCCTGAAAATCCCGGCTTCTTTCTGCCTTTGCACAGCCACATCACAATTCTTATTTTTTCTCTTCCTCTTATTTTTAGCAATTAGAATAAACAGGGAGACAGATAACAAGGAGGAACAAACATCACCGTGGTCATGATATGCCAATCCAGTCAGTCTCAATCTCATCCATTGGTTATTTTATTTTCTCTTGGACTGGTTACTAAATTGGCATCCTAGTCTTGAATCTTAAATCACATTATAAACAGTACACAAACATATAAACTAGTCCTCCTCTCTCCTTACTGAAATAATTACATTCACAAAATGTAAATCACCTCAAAGCCCCTTGTCTCCCACCACACCACCGAGGACATAGTTATCCATATAGATCTTTCCTCTTTCCTCACTAGAACCCCCTCTACGGTGCCCCCTCTACTGCATATAACGGATTCCTCCACATTGATCTTCCTTCTATTTACTCTTATTTCCCACCATTGTCTCCCTCCTTCAAACCAGCGACCATGAGGCTTTGGGTGTAATCTGGATTATTTAAATAATCTGCACACTCAGAATCTGAATCTCCTACTCCTTTACATGGGGTTTCTAATCCTCAGCTCTACAAATTGCTAGGAAACCATCAAATCTACAATTGATGTACTTAGAAAACTGGGTATTTATTTCACGCCATATTCTTCAGGTATGTAACTTTGCATGGACCCAGCTACGTAGGTAGGTCTTCTGGTATGGGTTGAACTTCCTCAGGCATCTGTGGTTATTAGATGCCATTGAGCTGGCTCCAAGCTGCAGAGACGCTATGTGGGGCAGAATGAAACACTGCCGGGTTCTGCAGCATCCTCACGCTTGGTCTTATGTCGGAGCCCATTGTTGCAGCCACCGTGCCAAGCCATTTTGCTGAGGGCTTTCCTCTTTCACACTGCCCCTCACTTTAGCCAGCATGATGTCCTTCTTCAGTCATTAGTCCCCCCTGACAACATGCCCAACATATTTGAGATGAAATCTGTCTTTGCTTCCAAGGAGCACTCTGCTGGTACTTCTTTCAAGATGGGCTTTTTGTTGGTGGTGCTGTTATTCTTATGGTTGTTCATGAGACTTTCAATATTCCTCACCAGCACCACAATTCAAATACATCGCTTGTTCTTTGGTCTTCCTTATTCAATGTCCAACTTTCACATGCACATGAGTAGCCTGTAACATTTGGCTGATCTTGGTTGGGTGTTCCTATGTTTCATAGGAACAGTTTGATGGCCTCAGCTCAATGCTGTGCGTCTCATTCTCTAACACGTGACCCACCTGGTGTCTTTAAGGGGTCTCAAGGAAGTGAATGAAAGTATTCAAGGCACACGTCATTGTATCAAATTCTATTGGCTAAAGTAAACCACAATTCCAGCCAAGATAAAGTAAATCACAATTCCAGTAAGGTTGTGGTTGCTAGATTTTATGCTAACTTAAGGGTACCTTTGTGGAGGTAGCAATGCAGTCCAAATGGCCAATCAGGTGGTAACATAGTGATGTCTCCTTGGGGGTATCAAATTTTTTTTTTTTTATGAGAGTCAGTGGGAACTTCTCTCTCTTGCCCTTCACCTTCCTTTTTGCTTGGATTCTGGGTCTGCCTCCAGGTGTGGCCCCATGTAGATCACTAACCCTGGGAGCTGTCAGCATTCTACCATGATGCCATGAGCTTTTGGTCCATTTGACACTGCACCCATGACTTGTGATCCCCCTGCTTCTCAAGACACCATTCTGTTTCATCTGCCTGCAGTTATGGGATTCTTAAGAGGGCTCTGTTTAAGCTCATAACCATGAACTTGAGTTGGACTGGGCTGCGGCACCTTCTTGATATAAAAGTACTTCTTTGTATAAAGTTCTTTCTTATTCATATATGCGTATCATTGATTTTGTTTCTCTAGACAACCCATCCTAACACAAGGGGTTAGAGATAGGTTTCACCTTTTGATGCAAACCTGCTTTGCACGAGGTATGAATCCATGGAGCAAAAGAGAAAAATAAACAACAGCAACAACAACAGAAGCAAACAAGGACAGTGTTTTGCCATCAATCAACAACCATACTTCCTACCTTCCACTTGTGCTTTCTTTGAACAACTTTTTGCCTCTTTTGATGGGATAAACACAGAGCAGGACAAAAGCCAAAATATTCCCCCCAAATGGTACCACTTTGGTCTTAGGCAATCTCCTTAGATTTGTGGTGTTCTTTTTTGGTAAAGTATGGTGAGGTCCAGGCCCATTAGGAAGGTGGTCTTGCTCTCTTTTGGAAATGTAGGTTTAGATTTGTCTTCAGCTTTAGTTTATAGAGATGCATACTTAACATCTGTCGTGTCTCAAATCTCAACTATTCTAGGTCCTTGGATTATGGAAGAGAATAAGCTAGCTGAGCCTCTTGCCCATATGGAGGGTACAGCAGATTGGGGCCATGAAGCCAGTGAACCCTATGCCAAATAACTAAGCAAAACAGCTTATTGAAAACTGATAAGTGCTACAGGGGAAAGCATTTAAACTAGAGCACCGTAAGGAGCTTTGGAGATTTGAGGCAAATGATGGGTTGATGAAACTTTTGTGAGAATGTACGTTTTGTCCACGTGAAAGGGGAAACAAGTGGGTGAAGAGCAGAGGGAAAAGGAGAGAGCAGAGTTGGTACAAAGGCTGCAGGTAGAAGGCTGCATGGAAGGAACCTTTTTGGAAACCAAGAACAGTGATTTTGCTGCGGTACAATTATTGGGTGAGAAAACGGGATAAAAAAAGTAAATTAAATTTAAAAGGTCAGATCAGCATAGGAGATAGATCCTCTTGCATAAAAATCAACAAAAAAATAATCCAGTGGGCTGTATCTGACTCACCCCTAGTTTTGTAAATGAAGTTTTATTGCAACACAGCCACAGTTTCCATGGTAATCACTGATAATCAGGTAGCCTGAACAGCTTATGATATTAACTAACTGACCACTTCTGACATAGGATCTTACAGGTCATTGAAGGCCTTTTGATTTTACTCCGAAAGAACTTAAATGCATTGCAGAGAAAAAAGTGACCTGACTCTTTAAAAACTCACTCTGTTTCCTGAAAAGAATGAATTCCAGCTATTACTAAGGGTGGCCTTCATTGCTGTTCTATGCTTCAGCGTCAACTCTGACTCCTAGCGACTACATCGGAATAGAATAGCTCCACAGGGATTTCTGTACTCTCTCAGCAATTCCAGACCAAGGTTGTTGGCTCAGACTAGGATGGAAGTAATGAAATAGTGAAAACCAGTCAGAATCCATTTTGAGTTGGCAAGTTCTTTAGTTACAGGAAAAACTCCAATTAACAGCATGTGACAAAAGTAAGGAAATAATAAGTACAAATTCATGACACATATTAGAATCCAGTGGAAGGGAAATGCTCAAGGTCATGTGGACTCTTTGGAACAAAGTGAGAACAATAGCCCCATGCCCTTGATGTTCATTAGAAAAATAGTCCCAGCTAGTTGTGTTGGCTTTTCTAAGCACCATCCCTTTCAGCACCTGGGCTATGGGTAATAGCTGGCAAAAATTCTTCCCATGCCCTTGGCCTACCTTTTGCTCCTTTTCATAACACCCTTCTTTCTGTGTTCCATCAACTTAGGCCAGGGTTTGAAGTTGCCTATAGAAGTTTCCCACATAGAGGAAAATGTGGTTGAAATAAGCAGGCCTGACTTCGAGTCCTGATTCTCCGACCTTGTACACATCCTTCAAACTCTCAGGACCATAGTTTTTATTTTTTTATAAAAAGGAAAGCAGGGGCCTCTTATAGCTAAAGAGCCATGGTAGCCGAGTTGTTTGAACATTGGCTGCTGACTCTAAGTTCAGTGGTTCAAACCCACCAGCTGTTCCTCAGGAGACACATGCACCAGTGTGCTTCCACAAAAATGCCCAGCCTCAGAAACCCTCTGGGGACATTCTACTTTCTCTGGTAGGGGCCCTGTGAGTTGGCATCTCCTTGATGGCAGTGGGCACTGGTATCTGCTTCTGCTGATGACAGCGAGTATTAAAGTAACTGCTTTCGATTGAGTGGTGCCATAGTAACCAGTAATTGTTATCTAGGCATCGTTGTTGTTCGATACCATTGAGTCGGTTCTGACCCAGAACCACCCTAGGCACAACAGAACGACACCCTGTATGGACCTGCACCATGCTCATAATTGTTCCTATGTCTGAGCCCATTGAGACAGTCGCTGTGTCACTCCATCTTGTTGACGACCTTCCTCTTTTTACTGCCCCTGCCCTCGACCACGTGTGATGTCCTTCTCTGGGTCCAAGAGTAGGCTTTGAATAAACAGGTTTTATTCATCTGTGCATAGGTTTGCTACAGATCAGAACCAATTTGATAGCAGTTAACAACAGCAACAACTTTCCCCTTATCGTTTTCTCTCATAGGGAAGTTTTTGATGCTCGAGATGGGGGGTGGGGGTGGGGGTGGTGGCTGCTTTCTGCTCTCACAGTCATTCGGGCCACAGGGATGTCCTCAGCTCACTAGGCCAGAAGATCACTGCTTGCAAATTAGAATCATTCACAGACTTGCTGTGAAGTAGGACCAAGTAATATCCCGGGCTGGGCTGGGCGACAGCTGGGAGGACATGCTGACGTGGGATTATTCATGAGGTGCTGCAGAGGCAGGGTCTGTAGACAGAGATATTGAGGGCTGAGCATGTTTCCATTAAAGTGCTGTGCAGGGAGACAGGCCTAGGCTGGCTAGCCAGAGGGCAGGAGCTGTCCCCAGAAGCAGGGAAGGTGTTGGGTAGCTGGGATTGAGATCGATGGGGGTTGAGGGTGGCAGACATGATGAGGGGAAGTGGTAGCGAGGAGCGGAACATTTTAATGGGGAAAAGAATAACGTGCTGAGTGCTCTTAGTCTGAAAATGGAATCTTTTCCAAGTGAACTAGCAGCCTACCCAAGAGAGTGAAACCAAACAATGCTGTGAGCAAAATGGCCAGTTCCAGCTTTTCCCTCGTCTGCGAACGGGTCAGCAGCCTGGGACGTTAATTTTTATCACTTTACCATTTCACCCCCTACTTCCAAGACAGTACATGCTCAAAGAAAATTCAACATGACAAAACTTGAGAAATGGTCTCATATCTCATCGCCTCATATTACCCCACTGGGAACCTTCTAATAGCTTTTATTTGTTTATTTAATTTGTGCAATTATCAGCACCTGAAAACACAGACCAATGGCCTTCAAATTGATTCTGGCTTATAATGAACCCCTCAAAAAAAATCAAACTCACTGCCACTGAGTCAATTCTGCTTTATAGCTACCCTGTAGAACAGGGTAGACGTGCCCTTGCAAGTTTCCAAGACTGTAATTCTTTACAGGAATAGAAAACCCTGTCTTGCTCCCTCAAGTGTTAGTGATTTTGGTCAGATGATCTTGCAGTTATCCTCACAGGAGGGTTCTTTATGCTATGCATCTTCATGTAAGCGCAGTGCTGGTGGGTCTGAACCAGCATACAAATTGAATATGTATGGTGAGAAGTTACAACCCTGAGGCATACATTTCCTGATTTTAAGCTATGTAATGGTTTTGTGCTCGGTTCACACAAATGATACACAGGTTCTGGAATGATATACCGGTTCTGGAATAATACACAGGGTCCACACGAGCACAATCTGGCCTGAACCGCTGACAGCACCCAGTCAATGGAGCTGCAACCTTAGTTGAATGATCTTCAACTAAATCTTACTTGCGTGTGCTATGAACAATAGATACTGTTCTCTAAGTTGCACATTTTACTGGGTCACCTTTCTTTGGGATAAGTAAGATATGGATCTCTTCCAGTCAGCTGGCCTGGGAGCGATCATCAAACGTTCCTGACATAGACAAGTAAGTCTTGCTGGTGTGTCATCAGCCTGCTGAAACATGTCCATTGTTATCCTACCAATTCCTGGAGACTTGTTTTTGGATAATGCTTTCAATGCAGTGTGGACTTCTTTCAGCACCATTAGTTGTTGTTTGAAATAGTTGGATGTCAACTAGTTCTTTTTGGAAAAGTCACTGTTTAGCCTTTCTATCTACTTTGGATGCTTCCTGTATCATTTAATAGTTTGCTCATAAAATCTTTCACTATTACAATTTGAGGTATGCATTTATTATCCAGTTCTTTCCGCTTAAGACATGCTGAGCATGTTCTTCCGTTTTTGTTTTCTAAAACATTTCCCTATAATATTTGTATATTTCATGATACATTTCATTTCATTATAATATTTGGAGCTGAATATTCAGTTTAGCTCTTTTCATCACTTCTTCCACTTGCCTTAGGTACTCAACAACTATGAGCCTATGTCAGACTCTTCCCTAACCTCTACTATGATCTTTCCTTTCTCTCCTATCCTGTCTCTGCTAATAGCTTTTTGCTGCCTTTATATATGGTGTTCTTGGTGTGTCCCACCGCTCACCAGGTCTTCTGTCGTCAGTGTCCAATATTTCAAACCTATTTTGGTGATGCACTCGAAATTCAGGCGAGATAGACTCAAGGTCATATTTTAGCTCTCACATAGTTATTTTTATCTTGTGCAACATTAACCTGACCTGAAATATGAGCAATTAATGGTCTGTTCCAGGCAACCTGTGGCCTCATTTTTAATGCTACTATTGAGCTTCTTTAGCATCTTTTCCCATAGATATAGTCAATTTGATTTCTATGTATTCGATATCTAGTTTCCTTTTGTGTTGTTGGAAAAGTATTTGAGATGAAGAAATCATTGATATTACAAAATTTTATCATGAAACATCCAGCTTTTTTTCTATCACCAAGGCCATATTTTCAAACTACTAGCTTTCTTTTTAGCTTTTCCACCACAATAACCAATAATTATCAATGAATTCTGATTGCATGTTTGGGAAATTTCAGATTAGAGGCATTGGTAGAATTCTTTGATTTCTGCACCAGTAGTTTTAGTGGTTAGTGTTTAAATTTGACTAATAGCTGTATTGATCAGATTTCCCTGAAAGTGGACAAATATTTTCTTATCACCGACAGCATTTTACCTCAAATAGAACTTGCAATGTCTCTGACAACAATGCCATGCCATTCATCTTCACTGTGTTATTCTTGATATAGTAAACCGTAGATTTTTCTGATTTAAAATGGCTCATACAAGCTCATTTCAGTTCACCATTGATCTCTATGTGTTCCATTTTATTTTTGATTATTTCCAATTTTCCTAGCTTCACATTTTGTACATTCCATGTTCCTATTATTAGTTGATGTTTTCAGTTACTTCTTCAAATTTTTAATTGTCCTCCATCAGCACATGAAGGTGCTGCAGCCTTTTTTCCGAAGGGCCTTCCGCCATTCACCTCATGATGGTCGACTCTACTTTGAGAAGGCGGCTCTTCCTCAGTCATATTTTGAGCTTTCTGACCAGAAGGGTTCATCCTCTGATATTACCTCTGCTAATGTTCTGTTTCTAATCATGACCTTTTAAGTATATGACCAACTTTACATGCTATCCACAAGGCTTTTACTGGCTAAGTCCTCCAAAGTGGACAGTCAATTCCTTCTTCTCCATAGTCTGTTCTTAGTTTGGAAGCCCTGCTGAAACCCGGTCACTTTGGGTGGCATTTGTAATAGCAGTTCTACAGCTCTCAGCATCACAGCAACCCACCAACCACGACAACATGACAAACTGAGAGATAAGTGATGGTGTGATTATACAGACTCCTAAATGCAACTGTGACATTTAATAACCAGTTTCACAAAACATGATTATGTCATTCTTCAACATTATATAATATTTTATATAACCTTTGGCTCCTTATATCTATAAATATCGACTATGATTTATACACATGTGGAAATACAGACACAGGTGAATGCATAATTGTATTTGGCAGCTTATATGTAGTGTATATATTTTTAGCTCCTTTACATTCACAGAGGGATAATTGTATTAGTAAAAGTATCCCAAAGCTAATATTTCAATGGTTGCTTAAAGCATTGTAAGCCAGAATTCATTTACACCACTTTTCATGCCTATTTTGACTGCTTCAGACTGGCCATTATAAGTGTTGTTGGCATGTGCATTGTTGTGCAGAAATCTTAAGTGCGTCCTTAGTGTTTTCTTAAAATAGATTCATGGTGTGACAATAAAGACTCAAAAGATAGAACAGTATAAAGATCTCTTCTCACATACTACCTCTATACAGTGTATGGAAATGGATATAGAAATGGACACACACATAAGACTCTCTGCCATTGAATCGATTTAAACTTATAATGACCTTGTAGAGCAGTGTATAACAGCCTCCTTGGGTTTCTGAGACTGTAAATCTTTAGAGAAACAGAAAGCCTCATCTTAATCCCAAAAAGCAGCTGGTGCTTTTGAACCACAGACCTGGTAGTTCTCAGTCCAACTCGTGCCCTACTATACCATCAGGGCCTATAAAAATAAACATGGGCATAGATATGTTATTGAACCACAAATACCCAATAAGAATATATCTATGACATGAACAAGGCGCATGGTTGGTTTAGTGGCTCAAAACCACCAGCCCCTCTTTGGCAGGAAGACAGAGCTCTCTACTCCTGTAAAGAGTTACAGTCGTAGAAACTCACAGGAGGAATTCCTATGCTTGAGACCCTTGTTTCAGCCATGGGGTCAATCCATCTCCTTGAGGGCCTTCCTCTCTTTAACTGCCCCTCTACCCTACCTAACCATGATGACTTTCTCTAGTGGCCAGTCTCTACTGACAGCATGTTCAAAGTAGGTCAGACGAAGTTGTACTTTGTTGTCAGCTGATCTTAGTCTGGAAGCTCTGATGCAGCCTATTCACTTTGGATGCAGGCAATTGAAATCCCAATGACATAGCTCCCAGCATCACAGCAATACATAAGTCACCACAACAGAACAAACTGACAGGCAGTGGCTGAACCTAGACATAGATATATTATTATTAGATGCTGATGAGTCAACTCTGAGTCATTGCAAATTCATGTGACAGCTCCATGGGGTTTTAATGGCTGTAATATTCATTGATGAAGATCACTAGATCTTTATCCCTTGGAATTGCTGGATCAGTTCAAATTGCTAGCCTCATGGATAGTCAATGATCACTTGACCATTATACTACTGAGTCCCCTTAAATATTAAATTGAGTCAAATCATTTTCCATAGAAGTGGCACTCATATCCACCCCCTATATGCCATTGTAGAAATTTATTAGTGGTACAAGTAATGAACATGCTTGGTTGCTAGCTGTGAGGTTGGAAGTTTGAGTCTGCCCACAAGTACTTCCAAAGTATCAACCATTGAAAGCCCTATGGAGAACATTCTACTCTAGCATCCATAATGTGAGGAGTTGGAGTCAGATCAGTGCAATTGGTTTCTGTGAGATCATTATCAGTGTTGTTTGCTTTGCTCTTTACCAAATACCAATACTACACATCAGTATGCGACAATAACATTCTAAAACAGCTCAAAAAGCTGGCATTTAAAAAATGCTCTGTTTTTCCTTTGGCAACACCAAACCCAAAGCCAAACGTACTGCCAGGGCATCGATTCAGACTCACAGCGACCACATAGGGCATGCTAAAACTGCCTTGGAGCATTTCTGAAACTCTCACTCTTTATGGAGTAGAAGTTCCGAGGAGCATCTGGTGGGTTTTGAACTGCTGACCTTGTGGTTAGTAGCCCCATGCCTAACCTATCATGCCAACCTATAGGGCTCCTTGGTTACTCTAGTGAGGTTGAATATTGTCCTCATATTTATTAGCTATTTTGCCTTTTTCTGTAATGCTCTGTTCACATCCTTCACTTGAAGTGCTTTTCTAATTAACTTGCATGAACTGTTTGAACACTAATGATATTTTCATTTTGCACTCTTCTGGCAAATACTTTCTGAGGTTGTTTCATCTTCATTTTGCATATGGTATGTTTGACATTTAAAATATGCATGTATTCAAGTCCTTCGCCACTCTCCTTTGTGATTTCCCCTAGGTGTCATTAGACACTCTCTAGTCCTCAGTCACTTAAGTATTAACTTCTATTTCCAATCTGCATTTATGTTGTATTTTTGGCATTTGATGAGGAGAAGAAATCAGGCATGTAAGTCTGAAAGGTAGGCAGAAGCTGACGTGCAAGAACTTATCATAGAATTATGCAAAAAGTACAAGTGGCTAAGACTATTTTATAGTTTTGGATCACCAGTAGGAGAATTTGTTTTTATGTGGTTTAAGTAATAACTATTGCTCTAGGATATGTCCTGGATTACTTCAGCCACATCCTACTTTTGTCCCGCATTTCCATCCTTTTCCAACCACGCACTTTTTCTAAAGGGTCCCAAAAGTAGAGCCAAGATCAATGTACTTAACTGCTAAATGAAAGGTTGGAAAATCAAGTCCACCCAGAAATGACTAGAAAAAAAGTCTGCTGATCTACTTCTGAAAAATCAGACCGGAAACATCTAATTTCAGGGATCCATCATTTTGTTCCTTTTCTTTCCAGTGCCTAACATGGTTTCTGGCATATTTTAGCTGCACAATATTACATGACACTCAATAATGAGCATCTTCAACAGCCATCATCTCATTTAGTACCAATGCCATGATGCATCTTAATCCACCAAAAAAACAAACTCCATTGCTATCAAGTGGATTCCTATTCACAGCTACCTTTCTGCACAGAGTAGAAATGCCCTGATGGATTTCCAAGGTTGTAATCTTGGTAAAAGGTGACTGACACAGCTTTCCTGGTGGCCGTTGGGTTTAAACCCTTGATCTTTCAGCTGAGCGCTTAAACACTGTGCCACCCTAACTCCTTTGAAAGGAGAACATAGAACCTTGTCATATGTTCCTCCAAGGACAGAAGTGAAACTAACATCTGTCATGAATGTGAATTATGGGCACATGATTCTGCCTCTGCATGGTTATTGTTGTCACTGTTATTATCACTCACATGTCATTACATTACAGAGCCATATAACATTACATGTATACATGGCCTAGACTTCATTTGACATCAGGTTTACAAATTGTGTCCTAGCTGGCCTAAGTTTCCTTGAAGATGTCTTATGGGATACTTTCGAAAACAGTTGCAAGGAGTGGGACAGACCAGGCTTCCAGAGAATCCAAACTCTAATCTTTCATCCTCCAGAGCAACGCAGCTTTCATCCATTTCATATATTGGCATTCATTATATTTTTTGTCTAAATAAATATTTGCAAATGGCTGGCTGGTCTAATAACTTCACATCACCAACAATGAAAGTGGGGTCCAGATAGGTCATCAGACCTGCCCAAGCTCACATACCTTATCCATGTCAGGCCTGCACGCAAAGATACACTGCTCAAACCCAGTCTGGTGTTCTCTGTGTTACACACAAAGACCTTGGGAAGCTCTCTCTTCCCTGGCTGTGGAGCATCCCATCAACCTGCTGGCCACAGGGAATCCTGTTTGCAGCCCCAAACTATGCTTCAAACCCAGGACCTTAAATACTGTGGGCACCTTTCAAGGCCAACTCATTTACACACTGCTTCATCGACACTTTCAAATACTCATTCTCACTCAGCTATGCCAGGCACATCTCTTCTCAGCCACCAGGCTATAAAATCCACGAGCTAACAAGGGCATTGCCAATAGCAATTGTTCCCAATTTGGTGGCTTGTTAATCAGCACATTTTCATGAATTGCTCGATAATAGCTTGAGCCTAAAAGATGATCAGATTACACTTTATGATGCTCAGAATTGCAGTAGATTGGTTTGCGGGGTGAATAGGAAAACTGACGTTATTTGAGAATCACATCAATGAATCAGCACACTGGCTGAGCATCCCAGATGTGTCAAGCCTGTGCTGAGTGCCAGGATCACAAAGGGTGCTTGATGCTTTCAGCACCTGCAAGGATTTCACATCCCAGTGAGAGAGAGAGGCACTGGCAAACACAAACACTTCAGGGTAAAGCACACACTTCAATTGAACATGGGGTGTGCAAAGCCACAGAGCATGATTCAGTTTCCCTGAGTGTTATCTCGCTGGCTTTAAAGTACATATGCAGACGAAGCGGAGATTTTCATATTAACATCCAGGGAAGGGATCACAGAGTAGAAAGGCATTGTATGCGTAGAAAATGACCCTGTAACAATCTGGGAATGCATTAGTCCATAGCCATTAAACCACAAACAAACAAAAAGTCTGTGCCCTAAACTGGATTTGTGACTGGCAGCAAAAATCAGGTCCTATGGTCACGGGAGATTAAAGGTCAATGATAAGTAAGAGAGCATTCCAAATCTGGTGGAAGTACGATAGGAAGACAGGGAAAAGCCACGGATCTTTGATAAATAGAAGAATATTTTAAGAGCATCAGAGATGTTTGCGATGAAATGAACCACATTTCATAATGTGGATCCTGGTCACCATCCCGTTGGCCATGGAAACTCAATTAAACATCCTGAGTTGTAGAAGAATGTGATCACTTCTGGAAGAAAAATGTAGAAAAATAGGTCTGAGAGGAACATGGTCTGTAGAAAAGCACTGTAAAGTTCACCAAAGAAGATAGCGACAGTGGCAGGCAGGTTTTTCCTGGAGGAGCTTGGCCTTGAGGCCAGTGTAGAATACAAGGCTAGGGAGATGAATTTTGGAGTAAATCAAATGTACAAAATGTATTCTTGATCCTTGTGGGGGGTGGGCAGCCATTCAGATAGCCATTCAGACTAAAGCCATTAGCTTTAGTCATTCAGCAGCTCTGTATTGAATATGGAAGCTCCTCTTTAGCTCGTTGCTTGCTGTCATTGTTGAATACCATTGAGGAGGTTCTGAATGAAACACTGCCCAGGTCTATGCCAGGCTCACAGCTGCTGCTATGTTTGGTGCCACTGTCTCAGTAACTGTGTCAGGTCATCTCATTGAGGTCTTCCTCTTTTCCAATGACCCCCTTTGTTGTCCTTCTCCACGCATCGGTCCCTCCTGAAAACATCTGTCTCACTCAAAACCTCATTGCCATGGAGTTAATGCTAATTCGTGTGCCCCTATAGGACAGGGTCGAATTGCCCGTGCAAGTTTCTGAAACTTTAACTCTTTATAAGAGTAAAACGTCTTTCTCCTGATAACATGTCTAAAGTATGCGAAATGAAATATCAACTTCCTGACTTCTAAGGGCATCCTGGTGATAATTCTTCTAAGATATGGCACCTTCAGCATTCTTCACCAATATCATAATCTAAAGGCATCAGTTTTTCTTTCTTCTTTGTACATTGCTCAACTTTTGCATGCATGTCAGGGGGTTGGACACACCATGGGTTGGGCCAAGAAATCATTCTCAGAGTAGAAAGTCTGGGCTTTCTACTCCCCTTAACAGTTACACTCTCGGAAACTCATAGGCATTCGCTATGAGCCAACATTAACTTGATGGCAGTGAGACATATTTGCAGTGGACTTGCTCACCTCAATATATTCTTTAATTTTTTTGACAGCTGCTTCCATGGGAACTGATTATGAATCTGAGTCAAACAAAACCCTTGACAACATTGATCTTTTCTCCTGTTTATCATGATGTTGCTTAATGGGCGCGTGTGTGAAAGTGTTTTATTTTCTTTATGTTGAGACATAATTGATACTGAAGGCCGTCCAAAAGTTGACACATTTGAATTATTGTCTTATTGTTGTTGTTCGGGGTCATCTACTTGAATCTGATAAATGGTGACTCTGTGTACAACAGAGAAAAACACCTGCTGGGCCTCACACCGTCTTCACACTTGTTCTTATGTTTGAGATCATTCTTGTAGCCACTGTATCAATCAATTGCAACAAGGGCCTTCCTCTTTTTGTTGTCCCTCCACTTTACCAGACATGATGTGCTTCTCCAGGGACTGGCCTCTCCCGACAGCATGCCCAAAGTCCTTGAGGAGAAGTCTAGCCTTCCTTTCCTCTAATGAGTATTCTAGCTGTCCTTCTTCCAAGAGAAATCGGGTTGTTCTTTGTCAAGTATGCTGAATATACGATGGGCTGCAAGAAGGACAAACAAGTCTGTTTGGGGAGAAGTATGCCACGAATCCTTCTTAAAAGAAAATTTTGTGAGACTTTTTGTCACTTCCTTGGACATTTTATTAGAAGAGGCCAGACCTCAGAGAAGAACATCATGTTCAGTAAATTCAAAGCTGGATGAAAAAGAGGAAGACCCTCAACAGGGTGCATTGTGACAGTGGAAGAAACAATGGGCTCAAACACACTTACGATTGTGAGAACTGTATAGGACCTGACAGTGCTTTATTCCATAGACATAAGGCCACGGTGAGCTGGTGTTAATTCAATGACACTTAATGCCTTATACAATATTGTGTGCAAGGCCACTTGAAGTGATCTGGGGAATTCGTCCTTAATTCTGAAACATCCCTATTAAAGTCATGGTGTTATTATTCACGCTTTACATATATGGAGAATTACCTGGAGAGCACAGATGATTAATACACTTGGCTGCTATGTGAAAGGTTGGTTATATGAGTCCAATCAGAGGTGCACCTGAGGACAGGCTGTGGGAGTCTGTTTCTGAGCAGTTAGTCATTTAAATCTAGGGGAGCACAATTCTACTCTGACCCACATAGTGTCACTGTAAGTGGGAGTGGTTGCCAATCCAATTCTCTTTACAGGTGTGGAGGCGTACATTTCAGTCTTCTGGACCCATTGTTAGTGAGCAATAAAGCCCACTTGATAGCAAGCTCAAAAAGCCCGTTCATTCACTGTACATGGTTATCTGGCAGGCTTTATGGCATCAGGTGATGAGGTGTTCAAATAGCTCCATACATAAAGGACAAGGGGAAGTTAAAGAGGAAGGAGGGAAACCAAGATTAGAACATATAGTGGTTGAGTTGTGTGTGGACTTGAACACTTGCAACAAAGTAGGGTTGGTTCTTTTGTTGTGAGGTGCTATGAAGTCACCTCTGGTCCATGGTGACACCATGTGACAGCATATGACTATCAGGTAGCTTTTCCAGACTTCCTTCTTTATGGCCAGAGATCACCCAGTCTTCTGCAGAGCAACTAATTTTTAACCTCCAACCTTTGGATTAGCAACCGAATTCTTAACCATCACTTCAGCAGGACTCCTGAGAATTATTTCTAAACCTGAACCAAAGAGTGATCTGGCAAAAAATATAAAAGCAATGCAAAATCTCATCCTGATATCAAATAAATAACTCTCCCTTTTCCTCTAAGGCCCAGATGAAGGAAGAGGATTCTGGGGGCTATTGAGGAAAATCACACCTGACAAGGGGAAGATGGCCAAGGATCTCTGCCTTCATAAGGAAAGCAGGAGGTCGAGGCAAGTCTTTGATTCAAAAGATCAAGGAAAGTGAAACAACACTTCCCCCAAATACAAACAAAACAGGAGCCCAAAAGCTTCAAGTAGCAAATCAAAAGTCTATAAACTTCATAGAGTGGAACTTTGTGCTAATGACTTCCATAAACTCTTAAGGTGGTGGGGCTCGTCTGCCCAACGTATTAAACATCCTGTTGGAGTTTTACAGGTTCGCAATAAACACAAGACCCATCGTGCTCTTGACACTAGTCAGGCGTTTCAGCTGTCATTCTTTTACAGCTACCAGACGAAGTTGGGCAAGAAGAGAAGGATGGATTATGTTTACAGCTGCCTGGTTCCAAAGTGTCCTTGACAGTCTGTTTTAGGAGGCCCTCAAATCGCCTCTGAAGCATCTGTCAAACACTTTATTCCGGGGCAAATACTCAGTTGATTTTATGTGGTGCTGGATCAATGGCCTATTTCTCCAGACTATAAAGTGAGTTCAGAGTTTGTTAGAAACTTGTGTAAGAAAAAAAAGAAAGCTAGAAGCTCATTTGATGACTGGTTACATAAAAGTCAACACCTGCTGCTTCGATTTATTTTATTTTTTTATTTTTAATGCCTGGTTAAGGGAAAATGTCAAGAGCTTTTCAAATTTGCATCCATTTGAATAAAACCATTGTTATCCAGATTGAGAAAAGCCAAAGCACTTGGGAAAAGTTAGAGCCCTCCCCCCCTCCCCGCCCCCGTCCCCCCGTTTTTTTTCCTTCCAGAGATTGGCAAAACAGCTAAACTGACACCTTAATCTGAACTAATCTTGAGAGAATATCCGAGGCCTAAATTTGCCAATTAAACTCATGTTGCAGAACATGAAGTGCTTGCTGAATTAGAATACATAATTTGGTAGATAAGGGACTCTTTCCTTCATACATTTTTTATCAGGAAGTCAAAACATGCCAGCTTATCTGCCCGATAAGCCCATAAAACTCAAGGAAAAGTATCTTGTAACTTGTTTTCAAGGAAGTTATTTAGACTAAAACGCTAAATTCCAGGATATATATTTTTTTTCAGTAAATTGAATGCTATGAGAGAACTTAAAATTTTAATGAATTTTTCCAAATAATTTTTGAAGTCCTCTTGTATGTAACCAAGAAGGGGAAACATTGTTTGGATACTGATTGTGGTAGCAATTGTACAATGCTGCTTGATGTGACTGAGCTATGGAGTGGTTTGACATCTGTAAGACCTCCCAGTAAAATGGTTGGGGTGAGGGTGGGGGGCAAGTTACTGAAAAATAACGAGCACAATGACACAGGAGCTTAAAGTGGAAAGGTAAACTAGAATCCAAATGTAGATTTTTTTTCTTCCAACTGACAAATTTTAAAGTATCAAGTCTCTTATCAATAACATTGGCTTGACAAATAGAGCAGAAACAGAGTGTCAGAGACAAGTATAGCGTACGGGTAAAAGGTACATGATACAGATTTTAGGAATCATTTGGTAATGTGAATATCATGAAATTAAGTATCTGGGTCAATAAAAAGGATTCCCGATTGCACCTGGTGAAGCCTTTGGTTATTAACCAAAAGGTTGGCCGTGTGAACCCTCCAGTTGCTCTGCAGGAAGGAAATGATGTGGTGATCGGCTCCTATAGCGTTGTACAACCTTGGACACCCCGGCGGCCACTTCTAGCCAGTCCTGTATGCTCAATTGTGAGGTTGGCGCAGCACCGGGCAGGGTTTCCTTTTGTTGTATATAGGGTTGCTGTGGGTTGGAACCAACTTGATGGTACCTAATCACCACCACAACAATAACAACAATGAGTCTCTAGGAGGTGGAGTTGAGTTGATTACAATGCTTTTCTTGTTTGCTTGTTTGATACAGTTAAATCTATGGGAGACAGAACTTCGTGGGTCTGCCTTGTTTTTCTCCATCTCAGGTTTTCTACCTTTGGCAGGAAGCAATCTCATCACTTTTCTGGTGAGCAGTCTCCACTGATGGAAAAGATCCAAATTTTCCTTCTCTGATGGGTGTTTGCCTTACACGGGTCTCAAGTTCTCCTGATTTTTCTGTTCCAGAAAGTGTAATTAATTGGAAATTATGGAATTCTTTTCTAACAGGAAGACTTCTCTCTGAGTGATATATATAAGTCATTTCATACATATCTGGCTTAAAAACATGAAATTGAACATTCTCTTTCTGGATAATTAAATCAGTCTACTTGTATGTCCTATTCATTAAAGGCTGAGAACCATGGCTATAAATGGATTGCCTATATGTTCTTCATCCAACTAAGCAAGAGTTAGGCCAAAAAGTTTTTTTTCCAGAATTTGGGTGGGCCACTTTGTTTGCTGTCCGTAAGATTCTGATCCACTGGAAAAGTCTGAAGTCCCGTCTGGGTCACAGCTCTAAGTGGCCATGCTCCCAGTTGTAGGTTGAACACGTCCACACTACACGTTAGGGTCGGAGTCTGGTTGGAGCCCAGAAGCGAGCAAAAATGGGAAGAACTGCTTCACCCTGTTCAGCTTGCTGTTCTTTATCGTGAGTGCGATAAAAAGGTGTAGACTTTCACTGCATACAGTTGGATCCTTTCACCACCCTTATTCAGTCTGTATGCTATGCTGAGTAAATAATCTGCGAAACTACGTTATATGGAGAAGAGTGCTGTGTCAGGATTGCATGAAAGCTTATTAACAGCATTGGACATGCAGATGGCAGAGATTTGCTTG
This sequence comes from Echinops telfairi, assembly GCF_000313985.2. Taxonomy (NCBI): domain Eukaryota; kingdom Metazoa; phylum Chordata; class Mammalia; order Afrosoricida; family Tenrecidae; genus Echinops; species Echinops telfairi. Next base: position 9,237,793 of record NW_022111370.1, read on the forward strand.
TCGAAAGGGATGGGCACTTGAAGTTCGTGAACTTGAAGTTCGTCAGTCAAGAGATAAAAAGCTGGATTGCACCGAGTAAATCTAGTGCACAAACCCTTTTTAAAGTGTTGAAAATCAAGAATGTTACTTTATGGAGTAAGATGCACCTAACCCAATCTATGGTATTTTTTCAATTGCCTTCTATACACGCGAAAGTTTAACAATGAATAAGGAATACAGAAGAAAGTTTTTTATTAGAAAGCAACATCTCTGCTTCCTTATATTTAGTCTTGTAGGTTTGCTTTACTCTGGATATTTCTATACCTAGTGGACTTCTGGGCGGTGATAGCATGTATGTTTTTCTCAGGTTGTGAGCTATTGTTTGTTCTTTGCAAGAGCGAATCACAAAATCTTTTCTCCTGTGGGGCCACTCTCCACAGCTCAATGAAGTGCTACTGAGTCAATGCCAACTCATAGCACCATACAGGATAAGGTAAAGCTTCCCCTGAAAGTTTCTAAAACTACAAATTTTTTAAACAATGGGTATCTGTTTAGTTTGTTCTTTGCTAAATGGATGCAATCAGATTCTTTTTTTCTAAAATTATTTTATTGGGAGCTAATTCAGGTATCATCTCATTCTATATTTCAATCACATCAAGCAGTATTGTACAATTGCTACCACAATCAGTTTCCAAAAAGATTTTTCTTCTTTAACTCCTTGACATTACCTCCCCTTTACCCTCCCCCTCCCCTACTGTCCACCCAAGAACCCTTATTCAACTGGCTGTCTCCATAGGTTCATCATTCCTGGTTCATCATACCAAAACACAGAAACACATGTAACACAAATTCAAGAGGGCTACTCCCAAAGACAAAATACATCTGCGATAAACTCCAATGTGGTAATGTGAAGGGGCAGAGAAAAATAGGAAGGACCTAGCAAAGATGGATTGACACAGCGTCTGAAATGACAACTTGAACATGACAACAGTGGGAGATTGGGGCAGGGCTGGACAGCGCTGTGCTTTGTTGTCCCTGGAGTCACTGTGAGTGAGAACTGGCTAGATGGTCCCTAGTAACAGCCACAGAGCCAGATGTCATAAGAACAGATGAGATTTGCATGAAGAATATGAACAATTTACTATGCCCATCAACCTGAAAAGTTGTGCAATTTTAAATAAGAATTAAGATGGAAGAACAGGACCTTAGAAGAAGGTGAGTAAATATTATTTTTCTTCGGGTTTGTGGCCTCATGGACTTGGTTCAGATACGGACTTCTATGGAACCCTCCTGATAGAGTAAGCTCTAAGGTAGGAAAGAGAAGCTGTTCCATTTTCTTTGATCAGATGGGTACAGGGATAGTTCAGAGCTAATCTTCAAGGACCTCCTGCAGATGCTAAACATAGTAATAAATAGGAAGTGGTTTTAAGTTATTTTTTGCATCATTTTTTTTTCACCTTCCCTTTCAGTTTTCATAGCCACTCTCAGTGAAATCTTTCAACAAAGCCATCTCTGGAGTTTCACAGAAAGAACTTAAGGGAAAAATCTCTAACTAAAACGAGCTCTAGCAGTTGTCTTCTCCAGTGACTGATTTCAACTGAACCATGTCCAAAGTCTGTCAGATGAAGTGTTGTTATCCAAAGCTCGACAGAGCAGTCCGATTTTTCTTCCTACACGAATTAATTTGTTCTTTTGGCCGTCTATTGTACTTTCAGTATTCTTCACCAGCAAAATTATATCCATTCTTCTGTAACCTTCCTTATTCAAATTCCAACTCTCATCTGTATATGTAAGGATTGAGTAAGCCTTCCTCCAATCCTGACACTGCATTCTTCCTCATATAATTGAGTTTCTCTGATTATTTTCTCAGCATGCAGATTGAATAAATATGGTGAGAGGATCAAACCTGAGGCACACATATTTTGATCTCAACAAATACCGTATCCCCTTGTTCTCCTCACACAATTACCTTCTCATCTGTGTACAGATTTTGCATGAGCACAATGAAATGTTCTGGAATTCCCGTTCTTCACCAGGCTATCCATAGTGTGTTACCGTTCACAAAGTCGGTGGCCATGGCATAATCCCTCACCCGTACCTATCTTTCTGATAGTCTTTGCTTTCAACAAAGATCCATCTGAAGTCACCAAAGATATCTCTCATTATACATCCTCTTCTGAATCTGGACTGAATTTCTGGTAGTTCCCTTTCAATGTACTGATTAAATTGTTGTTGGAAGATCATCAGCAAAATTTTACTTGCGTGTAGTAACAATAACATTGTTTTGTAACTTGGGCATTCTGTTGAATCAACCTCTTCAGGAATGGGTACAAAGACGGTTCCTTTCCAGTAAGTTAGCCAAATAACTGCCTTGGAATTTTCTTGACATAGACAAGTGAATATTTCTAGTGTTTCATCAGCGCATTGAAAAGATTTCAAGCAATTCCTGGAGCCTCATTTTTGGCTCTTGCTTTCAATGTAGCTCGACTTTCTCCCTTCACTAATGTTGCTTCTTGATTTGATGCTGACTTTTGGATTTGTTGGAGATCAACTAGTTCTTTTTGGTACAGTATCTCTTTGTATTATTTCCATCTTCTTTGGATGCTTCCAGCATCATTCAGTATTTTTCCCATGATCTTTCAATATTGCCATTGGAGCCTTGAAGTTTTTCTTAAGTTATTTAAGTTTACCATATGCTGAATGTGTTCTTCCTTTTTGATTTTCTAACTCTAGGTAATTGTATATTTTATTATAATATTTGGATTTTTCTTCTAAAGCTGCACTTTGAAATGTTTTATTTATTTTTTTAACCTCATCAGTTTCTTCTATTTGCCTTAGATGTGCCACAATTAAGAGCAAATTGTAGTCTTTTCTTACATTTATGCCGATCTTTTCTTTTTTTCTTGTCTTTTTAATGACCTTTCACTTCCTTCATCAGTGATGTTCTTGATGTTCTCCACAGCACATCAGGTCTTAGGTCGTTAGTGTTCAATGTGTCAAAGCTGTTTTTAAGATGCTTTTGAAATTCAGATGGGATCAACTCATCCATGAAAACACACCTTCATCTTCATTGAGTTCAGAGTTTGAATAGTTCATTCACCCCCACTTGTCTATCAATTTGTTGTACTGTGATGGCTTTCATTTTACTATGATGCTGGGGTCTATGTAAACACCTGTATTTCAGCAGGATCACCTTGGTGTCCAGTTTGCATTGGAGCTTCCAGACTAAGAGAGACTAGGAAGAAATAATTTGGAATTTGCATCCAAAAATTAACCATTGAAAACATTTATGAATCTTAATGAAACATCATCTAATATAATGCTGAACAATGCTTCCTTTAGATTAGAAGGCACTGAAAATCAACCATAGAGGCCACGACAAAGACTGGGTACATTTTGTTATGTTGGCGGTGGAGTCACCATGAGTCACTCCACTGAGTGTGGGCTCAGTTACAATGACCAACAACGACCATTCTTAATATGTCCATGCACAAATGAATCACTTCTTTCCAGCACCAGCCCTGATCACATAATTAACTTCAGAGGTCATCACCCAATATTTAAGAGCCTACCTTGCCAAGGAGGGAGGGGCAGAAATATTCCTACCAGACTTAGTTTATATTTAACCTATCAATCAAATGCATGGTCATCTGCTTAAGCCTGGGATTTCCAGGCTTGCTTTCAGTGGAACTTCAGTCTTGAGCTTGTCTGACTTTTCCAGACATTTAGCTTCAAGCAATGTCATATTGCCTGACCTTTTTCTCACTGTCTCATAAATGCGTTAAATATGGTAGAGCATTCCACCCGTTCTCACTCCTACTGGGATACTCCGAATTCAGGATAATCTAGACAGGGAAAGGCTGAATGAATAGTGCCAATGGATGGATAAAATGTGAGGGTAAACACTACACACACACATGTTTATTTCACACAGCATCCTAATTCAGGTGTTGAGGAGAAGATCTGAAGTGGACGTGGGTGGAGGAAGGGGACATTTCCCAATTCCAGGAGCATCTTGATATCTGCTTGGGGCCACCCCCTGTTCCCAGCAGATGCCACCGCCATTAATCTGTCAACAGTTGGCAATTTAGTCTTCAAACCCTCAACATTCCCAGCAGGAAAAGAACATGGTGTGTCCTGTGGCTGCTTTACTTATTGCTTGATGCACCTGCCATTTCAATTTTCCCTAGATCCATCCTGTTGATTTCCATACCTCACTGCTTGGTAATTGGTTACATCTCAGCAACAAGATGGGCTTTCTGAGCCAGAGGATAGTGTGAGAGAAGGGACCAGATCATTGTTTGCCCAGGGCATCTGCATTCTAGTTTATCCGTGAGAAGAACTGTGTGTGTTTGTATACACAAAATGATCAACAAAAGAAGAGATCATATATACATATATACTCATCTAGTGGGAAGAATCTGGAGCAGAACCTGGTATGGAAGTGTAGACTGGAGTCTGTTTCTCTGCTTCAAAGGATTAGATATTTTCTTAATGGATTCAGAACATGCGGAAGGAATCTGAGGCTCCTTGTCAAGTTATACTCCATAGATGAAAAAAGTAGAGGTGGTATAAAATGTGGAGGGGAGGCTTTGTTGACCTCCAGGCATAGGCATCACCAACCTGTTGGCCTAATCTACCGATTTTGTCAACCTCTCTACCTAGTTCAGGTAATAGGTGCATGATTGCTTACATTACTTACCGTCTAGTTCTCTGTTTTGGTCATAGCCAAAATTACTGCTCTCGCAGCACACTTACTTCTGGAAGCCTCCATAAGTATCTCTGAGGGCACTTGGCAGAGATTGGAGGAAGAGTGACTAACTTTTGTGTGCCAGGGATCCTTTTAGAGGTGTCATCAACTTTCTGGACACATTCCTGAATAATAATATGATAGTATTAATCATATGAAGATTAAAAGTGAAATCAGGTGCACAGCACTGCGGCAGGCAGGGGGCCAGATCCATGATGGCAGCTCAGCAGCTGGGCAAGTGGGTGCTGGGCAAGCTTCAGGCTCCTTCCTGGGCCCAAGAGTCAGGGACAGCCTCGAGGAGCTACAGAAGCGGCCTGCCTGGGCCACCATCAAGTATGACTGCGGGAGCTGCAGTGGAGGCTGGACGTGGAGAAGTGGACCAACAGGTTCTTATTGGAGCTGTGCCGTGGCCTGGAGGCCTACATGCCCGATGGAGTCAACATTGATGAATTGCTGGAATTGGAGAAGGAAAAGGAGAGAAGCCAGCAATGGACAGTGTAAGATACAAAATAATAACAATATGTAATTGATCAAGGATTGATGATGGTGGGACGGTGGGGGAAAGAAGGGAAGAAAGAGAAGCAGAAAAGAAGTAGAAAATGCTTTGGAAATGATGATGGAAACATATGTATATATAGACTTGATACAATTGATATATGGCATGCTATAAGAGCCGTAAGAACCCTAAATAAAATGATTTATAAATTAATAAAACAAAAAGACACATGGAGCTACACTGATGGACTCAGAGCCCTGGACCTGGAGAAGCCACGTGGAGACCCCAGCCAGTGCTGAGATGCGTCCACCACCACTGGATCCACAAAACTTTTCACCCACTGAGCTGTGATCTTCCTGCATTAGGTGTCATTGTATGTGCTGCATGAGTCTGAGGAAGAATTTATAGATTGGTATTGGACATATGGGCTAATATCAGACTTATGGGCTTGTCCTGGATTGGGCTGGGAGGTTTTCTCAATTATACAATTACCATTTCTATAAACCTCTTTCTTATACACACACACAATGAAATCAATAGTATTTAAACACAATTTCCAAAATAGTCATGATGCTTTCTGTGAAATGAGACATTATATAATTTGGACATTGTGTAAATTGGTACAATGCTCAGGCCCTAATTTTTCATTAAACCTCTCAAACAAGCTTTGTGCATTTGCAGTACCCCTGAATGTGTTTTGAATGATTCACTTTTGTGTCTGGTCCTCAGTACATGTCAATAGAAACTTCTCTACATCGAATAAAAATATGTCTTGTGTTTTCATAAGCCTTTTAGTTTTCCAACAACTCAACCCTGTGTTAGTCTCGGTAGATAAGAGAAACAAATTCATACAGATGCATATGTGTATAAAAGAGAGTTTTATTTAAAGGGTAATTGTACATTAAGAAAGCATCCCAGCCCAGTCTACTCCAAGCTCATCAGTCCTATATTAGGCCATATGTCTGATACCAATCTATAAAGTCCTCTTCAGACTTAAGAAACACATGCAATGATGCCAAATGCAGGACGATCACAGGCTAGGGAGTAGAAATTCTTTGGATCTAGTGGTGTTGTTAGCATCTCAGGACTGGCAGGGGTCTCTACGTGACTTCTCGGGCTTCAGAGGTCTGATTGCATCAGGCTATGTCCATGTGGCCTCTCCACCTCAGGGTACTAGGTAGTTTGATTTGTTTTGTCAACTTCAATGTCTCGCAGGGAGTGAGCAGAGATAGAAGCATCTCCAGCCTCCAAAGAGGACAATAGGATTATGAGGAGAAGGCCACGCCCACACAACAGCTTCATTGGCTATGAAACCATTGACAG